>NW_007734816.1:13467-14878 GCF_000696425.1 Galeopterus variegatus
TTTTTAGCCTTCACTGCAAGGCAAAATTTCAAGCCTGCCCACTAAGCAGGCTTCAGACCTTTAGTGGCTATAAGAACTGAAAAGATACTGCTGCTTCCAACCTCACAAAAATTCTGATTCAACAAAAATTCTACTTTTTTTCACAATGACTACTATGTTTTTAAACTATACACATTTTTCTTAAAACTTTCCCCTTATTTTTTGTTGATGTGCTTTCTTCACTGGTGCTTGAAGTATGTGTGTAGGCTGTCTACAGTGCATTACTACGTGCTCACAGCAAGAAGCAGCTGTAGCTTGGCTCTAGGTGGATCACATGTACTTACTGAAGACCTATTAGGATTCAGGCCCATGGNCAGGGAGGTCAAGAGAAGGATTGTGAAAGACCAGGAAGCTTACAGGGGTAGGACTGCAGCCTTTTTTAAAATATGGAAGATATTTGTCTTCCAGGTTCCCTCTTTATCTTCTCTGAGAAATGTGAACTGACAGATAACCATTGGCATTAATTAATATTCCTATAAAATATGTTTTACTTAAAACAGTACATATGCAATGACAGGTACATGCCCAATAGACGTTGGTTTTTTAATCCAGTTAATTGGAGAAATAAGACTTTTGACTATGCTGGTCACCATTCTTGAGGGAGAAGCTGAGTGGGTAGGACTGTCTCTGGGGATGAGCATTACTTTTTAGCCTTCACTGCAAGGCAAAATTTCAAGCCTGCCCACTAAGCAGGCTTCAGACCTTCAGTGGCTATAAGAACTGAAAAGATACTGCTGCTTCCAACCTCACAAAAATTCTGATTCAACAAAAATTCTACTTTTTTTCACAATGAATACTATGTTTTTAAACGATACAAATTTTTCTTAAAACTTTCCCCTTATTTTTTGTTGATGTGCTTTCTTCACTGGTGCTTGAAGTATGTGTGTAGGCTGTCTACAGTGCATTATTACATGCTCACAGCAAGAAGCAGCTGGAGCTTGGCTCTAGGTGGATCACATGTACTTACTGAAGACCTATTAGGATTCAGGCCCATGGNACAACATTCAGGTTTGGGGGTTGTACCAGGGAGGTCAAGGGAGGGATTGTGAAGAACCAACGGAGGTTACAGGGCTAGGATTGTAGCCTTTTTTAAAATATGAAAGATATTTGTCTTCTAGGTTCCCTCTTCATCTTTTACGAGAAATGCGAAGTCACAGATAACCGTTGGCTTTTATTAATATTCATATAAAATATACGTTCTATTTAAAACAATACATAATGACAGAGAATGCAAAATCCACGTGAATTATAAAGTTTAAAGAGATATTCCTTTCTGCAGAAGATCCAAGATTTGGGGGACCTATGATGTTAGAATACTTCAGTAAAAAATTTTGAAAGATATGGGATCAAAATTAGGAAGACAAGGTGAAAA
>NW_007734816.1:16190-19192 GCF_000696425.1 Galeopterus variegatus
ACAACATTCAGGTTTGGGGGTTGTACCAGGGAGGTCAAGGGAGGGATTGTGAAGAACCAACAGAGGTTACAGGGCTAGGATTGTAGCCTTTTTTAAAATATGAAAGATATTTGTCTTCTAGGTTCCCTCTTCATCTTTTATGAGAAATGTGAAGTCACAGATAACCATTGGCTTTTATTAATATTCATATAAAATATGTTCTATTTAAAACAATACATATGTAATGACAGAGAATGCAAAATCAACATGAATTATAAAGTTTAAAGAGATATTCCTTTCTGCAGAAGATCCAAGATTTGGGGGACCTATGATGTTGGAATACTTCAGTAAAAAATTTTGAAAGATATGGGATCAAAATTAGGAAGACAAGGTGAAAAGCAAAGCTACAAACTAGCAATAAAACCCAACCACCAACCAGTAGGGATTAATTATACTCTTCATACTGGGGAGAGGAGTTCATGATCTTAATTTTAATGTTGTTTTTTTCTCTAACATAAAGGGCTGCAAGAGGAGCCAGTCCATGAACTATAAAGAGACTAAATGGGACAACCAAAGACGTGCTCCATTACAGAATCTCAGTGAATACAAGGAGGGTACTTCAAAAAGTTCATGGCAAGGTCCATATTATCTTTTAATTCTATTTTTTCATGAACTTATTGAAGGATCCTCATATGTTTCAAGAGGGGGAGAACACTTAACATAATGCTAGTCCAAAGCTGGAGTTGAAGAAAGTGAATTGAGGTGGGGAGATGTTGGTCAAAGGATACAAAATTTTAGTTTTACAGGAAAAATAAGTTCAAGAGATCAACATGTGAACTGTAGTTAATTACAATGCATTGTATTCTTGAAAAGTGCTGAGAGAGATTTAAAGTGTTCTCACCACAACAAGGGATAAGCAGTAAGGTAACGCTTATGTTAATTAGCTCCATTTAACCATTTCGCAATGTGTATATATGTCTAAACATGTTGTTCATGATAAATATGTACAATTTTTTATTTGTTAATAAAATAATACGAATTTAAAAAAGAACGTGAGTTGAGTTAGTTGGGAAAAGAGGGAAAATGTGTTAATGAGAGGTCTAGACTGGGGAAGCTGGTGGTGATTCTTCATATATCCCCAGCCCCTGAGATGCCATGAAGGACAATCATTATGTTTCTCCACTAGATAGTGTTTGGTTCCATAGTTCAGAGAGAATTCTGGGCTGGATAGGACGTGGACCCCAGAGTGGCATTTCTTATATGTTTTTGGTGTTCTGAGTCCTGTGAAGAAACTGTGGGAGACTTGCTAACAGGGGGTTGCCAGCTAACCTGGGCAGGAGGCGAGTAGGCTTTAATCGGCCATTCTCGTGGTCCCTCCTATTCCTGGTCATTGTCGCACTCTTTTACTTGCCCATAATCCTGCCGACTAGGCCAATTGTTGAGTTAGGGCTGGGTCTGGAGCTCACAGACCCCTCAAGCCCATTGTCCAGACTGGGTNGAGGCTTTAATCGGCCATTCTCGTGGTCCCTCCTATTCCTGGTCATTGTCGCACTCTTTTACTTGCCCATAATCCTGCCGACTAGGCCATTTGTTGAGTTAGGGCTGGGTCTGGAGCTCACAGACCCCTCAAGCCCATTGTCCAGACTGGGTTACAAAACCTTTACACACCAGGCTGGGTCCCCAGACCCTTCACATGCCAGGCTGGGTCACCAGACCCCTCACACGCAGGCCTATGAGCTGGATAACTGGCAAAAAAGTCCTTGGAAGCTGTAGGTTGGAGAGCACGGCCACGCAGGCAGATGCCTGAGGCAGATGCCAGCCAAGCACAGCATCACGCATGCACACTAACTCCACACACACAACCTGCTTACAAAGAATGTGCTGCACCACCCCCAACTTGCCCCGAGGTGAGGGAGCCTGACCAAATTATCCTGTTTGCCCAACAGTCATCAAGAACTTTTCTGTTAACAAGAGAACATGCTACACAGCCCTGTGGCCCAGGTGTTACTGAGAAAATTCAAGTGTTAGGTGTTCTTTGGATTAAATGACTCGTATGTTCCCTTCCGTCCATACTTCTAAGTGTTTCTCATTCAGTAGGTTAGAATTAAATTCCCAGGGAATTCTTTTTGTGGTGTGGTTCTAATTCTGCAGTTTTGTTTAACATTAGAACTTAAGATATTTAAGCAAGGTCTTTATTCTTGCTCTAATGGATTATTTGTAGTCCAAGAACAACACTAGACTTGTAGTTTGTTTGCCAGTATAAGTTTACTCCTTCTTCAGTCCCTCCCTCAGCAGCCTGAAGGGAGTCTAGGTGGTGAATTTATTCCTCTCAGAACTGCAGTTTATCACTGCTTGGTACTCTCTAAATCCACTTTTAATTCACTCTCGTGTCTCAGAGGGTGTGGTTACATGCCTAAAATGTCCTCCCACAGAAGAATGAACGAAAGCAGCATGATCAGCCTGGATGGTGCAGGGATGCTGGGTACAGGATGTCAGACATCTTTTGGGTGGCAAAGAAGCTGGAAACCAAAAGATAAAAAAAAAATCTAAACCATTTTAATTTTCCTCTCGTATTTCTGAAAGAGTTTAATATCAAAACACAGAAGCAACAGAAATTCATCTGAACCTTCTCTGAGAAAATGGACCTTTTGTGGACATCGAAATTCTGGGAACACTTAAGAATGGCAAATTAGGGGGTTGAGGAAATGTGTGGGATTAGTAATGTACAACAGACCTTCCCATTCAGTTTTGGCATTTAATTCATCTCAGCTAAATTCTCATGATCAGTGTCTCACAAGCACTTTTTATTCATTTTATTCCATTTTCTGTTATGTCTGACACTTGTGATGATAACTTTATATTTGTTGTATTAGTAATTCTCTTTTAGAGAGATAAACATTTATAGTAATTTTGACTAGCTCTCTCATTTTTCTGTTTTTAGGTAAAACTGATTAAAACTAAAGTATTCTGCTTTTCTAATGGTTTCTGCATGGACACAGGAATGAAAAATAAATATTGTCTGC
>NW_007734816.1:19637-21053 GCF_000696425.1 Galeopterus variegatus
TAAGTAAATAGTGTAGTAAAGGTTATGATAGTGATTAAACACAGGACAGGAATATTTTACCCACACAGAGAGGATCCTCTAAGTTTTTCATATGAAAGTGTTATCCAAGCTGAAAAGTGGGGGAGAAGTGTGATTAAAAGAAAGAGCAGGACTAAATTAGGAGAGAAGATGGAAAGGGAGGGAGAAAGAGGACGCAGGCACAGGAACCACTGTGATCAAATACCCTGAAGCAAGGGAGAACATTTGGTATGGCCAGACCATGGTGTGTGAGGGGAGAACAGCAAGATGTGAAACTGAACAAGTAATCATGTGATTAACCATGGCCATCTTTTACATCGTGTTAAGAGGTGCCTTATCCTAATAGCAGGGGAGTGATATGACCAGATTTGCATTTTAGAAAAAATTATCTGTCTCTAGTGTTGATGTGGAAATGAAGGGCCATGAGCAGGAGGCGTTAAAAAGCTTTTGCAATAATTTGGAGGAGAGATAAAATGACCTAGGCTAGGAAGTGGTAATGGAGAAGGAAAACAGTGGCCAAGTAGTCAAGGCAAGAGGGTAATATCCTACCTAAAACGAAGACACTGATGTTCAGAAAGATCAGGTACTTGCCTAAGGACATGCAGCTTAAATTATGACAAGGCCAGGGACAATTCCAGTTCACCACATAAGTATTTAAATAAAAAAAAAAAAGTAGTCAAACAAAACATCTAAAGAATAAGGTCTGAGGAAGCTAGAGAAGCCAAGGGTGTGCTCACATCGGTGTCTGGATACCTGATTGATTGACAGTTACTCAGATGGGGAACACAGGCGAGCAGGTTTGGAGTCAGGAGATGGACACAATGACGGAATAGGAAAAGTATACAGAAAACATTAGTGCAATGCAGATGTGATAAATGTTGAAACTATCCAAACCAAAAAATAGGAAGATTGGAAGGAGCAAGTGCTCACATCAGTCTGGCAAATTCTGGATGAATTTATGACTGAGGAGGCATCTGAGCTGAGCTCTAACGGATGAGGAACAGCTCAGAAGAGCAGTCTAGGCCACAGAGAAAGGATACAGTGGCCATTCTATTGCTACCCTAAAACAATGGAAAAGTTGTGGGTGGGGGCTTAAGGACTGTGCATACCCCCCCAACCACCTATTCTGATCAGAGAAGCCATTCTGATTTTTTTTAAAACCTGAGTTGCATCACGTCACTTCTCCATTCAGTATCCTCCATTGTCTTCCGTCTCGTGAGGCATAAAGCCCGAACCCTTGGCATGGCTTACAGAGCACTAATTCCCACATGTACCTCGTTCTCTCCCACTCTTTTGACCCCATAGGCTCCACTTGCTCACCGTGCTTTGCTGTTTGGCTTCCTGCCTCTGTCCAGGTGTGGTCTCATCTTAGGGCAACATGAGCTCTTCCTTTTTCTT
>NW_007734816.1:21803-23391 GCF_000696425.1 Galeopterus variegatus
TGTTTTTGTTTTTTAGATTTTTTTCACTGGTATGTCTTGAGTACTAATATAATGCCCAACACACGACAAGCCTCCAATAAGTATTTGTTAAATAAGTAAATAAAGGTATAAGCTTGCATTATGTTTTATGTCTGCAACACCTTCAGTCACTCTGTGGGAAATATGTTCTTTAAAAATGATTTTATTTATATATTTATTTATTATTTTTTAAAAATTATTTTTAAAAGGTATATCTTTGGGGAAGAAATAAAAACAGTATGCAGCTAACACTTGTAAGGCAATGGGCTTCACCTTAGCTGCACAATGGAATACCTCAGAAGCTTTAAAAAAGTACAAATACTTGTATCCCACTCCCTGAGATTCTGACTTTATTGACTGGTATACAATTTAGGCATAAGAATTTTTTAAAGCCCCCCTCTGCCCTCTCTGATGATTTTAAAGTACTGACACTGATGAGAGACACTGCTATGCGGGGAAATAGAACCTGAAACCAGGACTGAAAGGCAGGGTCAGAAACTGGAGGTCTTTGACTATCAGTCTCGACAGTGTGGAGATAATTTCACAACAAGCCCGTTCAAAATTCAGGGCAAGAGTCTTCTTCTCTAATCACTCCTACCTTCGCTATACAGCAACAAACCCTTTAATATTTTATCTTCAGTGAGAAAACTCACAAATTCAAAATCTCTGAATCATCTTGGAGTTTCTTCTTGTCCCATAGCCAATCAGTCACCCAATCCTGCCAGTTTTCTCTTCACCATGCACTCATAGTTAATTATTATCTATTTTCCCAATTCCAACATCCTATTCCTCCTCCCTGGATTATCACAAAAGCCTGCTGATGGGTATCTCCCCTCTAAGGTCTACACATCCACCCCCACTGCCCATTCCCATTCCATGTTCTTTTTATTTTTTATTTTNTTGCTACCCTAAAACAATGGAAAAGTTGTGGGTGGGGGCTTAAGGACTGTGCATACCCCCCAACCACATATTCTGATCAGAGAAGCCATTCTGATTTTTTTTTAAAACCTGAGCTGCATCACATCACTTCTCCATTCAGTATCCTCCATTGTCTTCCATCTCATGAGGCATAAAGCCCGAACCCTTGGCATGGCTTACAGAGCACTAATTCCCACGTGTACCTCGTTCTCTCCCACTCTTTTGACCCCATAGGCTCCACTTGCTCACCGTGCTTTGCTGTTTGACTTCCTGCCTCTGTCCAGGTGTGGTCTCATCTTAGGGCAACATGAGCTCTTCCTTTTTCTTAGAATGCTCTTCCTAGATTTATGGCTCCCTCCCTCACTTCAAGACTATGTCCACCTGTTACCTAACTATTGTTGCTATAGCAAATGCTTCCTATTTAGAAGCTCACCTTTCTGCAATACTCTCCATCTCCCTTTCATGATTTATTTTTCTCCGTGACACTTATCACTTTCTAATACACTGTGTAATTTCTGTATTTTATTTCTTGCTTATCTGCACTTATTAGGATGTAAACTTTATGAGAGCAAGATACTAGTTTTTTGTTTTTGTTTTTGTTTTTTAGATTTTTTTCACTGGTATGTCTTGAGTACTAATATAATGCCCAACA
>NW_007734816.1:24996-26590 GCF_000696425.1 Galeopterus variegatus
TTCGTGTCCGGCAACGGATCGCAACCCTCAGTGTCGTGCCCGTACCGGACGGGACCGGCAACGGGATCGCAACCCTCGGCGTTGCTCCCATACCTCGCTCAGCCAGTGAGCGGGAACTGGTCTGTACGTGGGATCCGAACCCTCGGCAGGAGCACCACCGTGCTTCCCAAGCGGCGCACTGTAGCAGTGCGCCACCGGGCCGGCCCTCCATGTTCTTTTTAAAATGTCATTTCCATCACGTCACTTTCATGATCAAATTTTTTTATTAGCCTGACTTTCATATCTTCTGTAATCTACCCATAACCTACCTTTCCCGGGTATTCTCCCACTAGTTACTTTTGAAAACAGTTGCCTTCACTAGAACTGGATCTACTTGTTACCCATTTAGTGTTTGCTCGTTCTTCCTCTGCACCGTTGACCTGGTTCTTGGGTCTAAGGTTGTCTCCATGCCCTCCTTTTTTCAATTTTAATCTATTTATGAAAGCCAACTCATCTCCTCAACATAGCCTTCCCTAATCATATAATCTTCCCCATGAACTCACAGCAATTATTGTTCATACCACTCATTTCGTACTTAAGGTTAAATCCCTCTGTGAATTTTTTCTCAATTTATGCTACAGTTTGATGTCTCATTTTCCCAAATAGCTTATAAGCTGTCAGTACAAGGATAAAACACAGTTCCTATGAAGTTCTTTGAACATAATAAGTGTTCAAATTTATTATTTAAAGGAATGAATGAATGCATGCATAATGATCTGGTCTTAACATGTCTTACTTCTGAGAGTGATGGAGAGCCCGTCTTCAGCCTCCTATCCGTGCAAGCATTCCCTGGGCCTGTAGTCTCTGGAGGGTTGCTGTGTCATCCAGAGGTATGACCAAAGTGTCTGATTGTGACAATCCAGTGCACACAGGAGGTACAGAGATAATGCAGAAGGATCTTTTTTTTCCTTTAAATTTGCATTTCAGTCGACATGGACTGGACTTGAGGTGTGAACTGGAGAGGCCCTCCTCTTCAGCCCTCCTGCTCTTCTTTTTATGCTCTTAGATGTTTCTTATTTTTCCCCATTNACATGGACTGGACTTGAGGTGTGAACTGGAGAGGCCCTCCTCTTCAGCCCTCCTGCTCTTCTTTTTATGCTCTTAGATGTTTCTTATTTTTCCCCATTTTTCTTGTTGTTTTCTAAATACTTCTGCCTTTTTCACAAATTTTTCAGGGTCTGTTTTTTCTTCCTCTCAGCCTCTGGCCTAAGTTTTTTCTTAATAAAGAAGGCAGGAAGTAAGGCAGCTTCAGATCCTCTGCAAGATGTGGGGTAAGAGAGGGATTAAAGAAAGGGCCCCTCCCAGAACAGCCTTTTGGTGAAGCAGCACTTTATAAACAAGTCTTCGTAAGGTCCAAATGTGATATGTTACCGTGCTCAAGGAGTATCTGTCTCATTTTTTAAACTTACAAAAATCTCATTTAATTATCCTAGTTTGATAGTTCTTTCAGGGTACCAGAACCGATGGGTGGGAACATAGAGTTGTGACCCCAGGAAAAAGAGAGGGGAGGGAGGTACAGGAGGAAAAACTGGTTCCATAAATGAGGAGAGTTTTC
>NW_007734816.1:26638-29124 GCF_000696425.1 Galeopterus variegatus
ACATGGACTGGACTTGAGGTGTGAACTGGAGAGGCCCTCCTCTTCAGCCCTCCTGCTCTTCCTTTTATGCTCTTAGATGTTTCTTATTTTTCCCCATTTTTCTTGTTGTTTTCTAAATACTTCTGCCTTTTTCACAAATTTTTCAGGGTCTGTTTTTTCCTCCTCTCAGCCTCTGGCCTAATTTTTTTCTTAATAAAGAAGGCAGGAAGTAAAGCAGCTTCAGATCCTCTGCAAGATGTGGGGTAGGAGAGGGATTAAAGAAAGGGCCCCTCCCAGAACAGCCTTTTGGTGAAGCAGCACTTTATAAACAAGTTTTCATAAGGTCCAAACGTGGTATGTTACCGTGCTCAAGGAGTGTCTGTCTCATTTTTTAACCTTACAAAAATCTCATTTAATTATCCTAGTTTGATAGGAGTCAGGGTACCAGAACCGATGGGTGGGAACATAGAGTTGTGACCCCAGGAAAAAGAGAGGGGAGGGAGGTACAGGAGGAAAAACTGGTTCCATAAATGAGGAGAGTTTTCTGAGCTTCGCTGGCCACCATCTTCTGCTCCACGTGAGGCTTAGCATCCTTTTCTTAGTTGGCACAAAATGAAGTATTTCTCAGGAAGGATATCATAGCTTTTTCCAAATTGTGACTCCTTATTAGTCCTAGTAACCATGTGGAACCACCTGCTGCCAGTGCCAAGAATTATGAATGAGTCAGAAAAACATAAGGCGTATATCTTAAAGAGACTGTGAATATGTTCTCTGTGGCTGCAAATGGCAGTAGATGGAAGCACAACGTGAGGAAAGAACCTAAAATGTGTAGCATTCCAGAAACGGAATGGCTTTTCTCCGGACTGAGTGAGTTTTCTGTGCCTGAGGTACATGCCAACATATCTGTGATGTCCATGTGGTGAGGCTGTCCCAGAATAGGCTTAGACATTGGATGAGCAGTTGGACTTGATAACTGTAAGCTGTCTTCCAACACAGGCATTCTACCTGTAACACAGTTAGTGGGAGCTGCTGATTTGTGGTAGAGGGAGCCTGGGACTTGGCTTCGGAAGACCCGGTCTCTAGTCCCAGCCTGAATCTGCTCCCCTCCTTCTCAGTGTTTGAGCCAACAGAGTCCTAAGGGACTGTCCACTGCTGACATTCTATCTTTGTGACTACCAGACTAGACCAAGAAGTGACTACATCACAGCAAGAAACACACAACACCTCTGGAAATTATCTATTTCATTCTACTTATTTTTATAAATGTGAAAACTAAGATCTAGAGAAGTTGGGTCTTATGCTTCATTTCTGGTTGTTACTTAAATTATTATAGCATTTAACCATATCATAGGTGTTACGAATACTTATAATGACACTTCATAAATTAAACTGAATTTGCAAAAGACAGGCTTTCTTTTCATAAGGTTCAGATGATTATTTGGAATCAGCCTGATATTTTTGGTTCCCTCACCTCCCAGATTATTTCTTCACATGTTCAGCCTGCCCCTGTGCCTTGCTTGTAAGGCAGCAGCTAACCGCAAGTCTGCTGCTGGACTCAACCAAGCATGGCTCCATGGTGGCTGCAGCCACCCCTGCTGCATCCCTGCAGCTCCCCAGTCTTCCTAGAGACACCCAGGTTCCAAGGCCATCATCTGGGCCATCCTCTCCCCACCTTGCCTTGGTGTGACCTGTATGTTAAGGAGATCTGTACCTCCTCAAGTCCTCTTGTAAAAAGCACTAGACTTGAAAGCAGAAAATCTGCATGTCAGTCTTGGCTCAGTCACCAGTGGCTGGATAACTTCAGGCAAGTGACTTTAACTCATGATGATTCAAAGGAAAAAAAAATGAAAATGCTTTATATAATGAATGTTATATATATGTTTGCCTCCTATCCTTATTCTTTATATATTTTGTTTGACTACTTTTTATTTGACACTAAATACTTCTCTACGTGGTGAAGTGGAAATGTCCCTGGCCTTGTCATGATTTAAGCTGCATGTCCTTGGGCAAGTACCTGATCTTTTTGAACATGAGTGTCTTCATTTTTAGGTAGGATATTACCCTCTTGCCCTGACTACTTCAGAGTTGCTGTGAAGATCAAAGGAAATCTTTTAAGTAAAACTGCTTTGTGACTTAAAAGAAAATACTTCCATTTGGCTACTATTATTGCTCATTTATTTGCCTTGTAACCCTTCCACATCATGAAACCTCAGTTCCATTTTCTGTGCCTTAACTAAATTCCCTACACTGATTCATAATATTCTTCTACTGCCAATGAGGAACTTTCAGTCCCGCATAAACATTTTCACAAAGAAGTGAAGAATCCAATTAAAAAGTGTGAAAAAAAACCATCAGCGTCTCAAAAATTTATCCACACAATCCATGTTTGAGAAATTAGCTTGCATTTAACAAGTGTTACTTTGTGTATTTTTATTACAATTTCTTGTTTCCAGAATGTTTTCCCATTTGCGTTGTTATCTGAGTCTCACTACAAAACAGGGAGTTAG
>NW_007734816.1:29337-31761 GCF_000696425.1 Galeopterus variegatus
TTTCCAGAATGTTTTCCCATTTGCGTTGTTATCTGAGTCTCACTACAAAACAGGGAGTTAGAAAAGGCATCTGTAAACACAGTGTGTGAAGGAGAAAACCCAGGCTTAAGCAGCAGGCTTGAGAAGGCAGGGTAGCCTGGTGTAGAGAGCACTGGCTTTGACGTCAAACAGACTTTCGTTCAAAGCCCTTCTTACTAGGTACTCATTAGCTGTGTGAGTCTGAAGAAATAGCTTTTCTGAATTGTTTTGTTTTGTTTTGTTTCTGTACCTAAACATGGTAATAAGAATACCTATTTCATCGATTTCCCATAAGATAGAAACCAGATGGGCCTGCTTGTCATTAGTGCTTTGCATACAGTAAATGCTTAACAATAGTAATTATTTCTATTAATAATAACCTGAGCATTCTATTTCCAGTGCTTTCTTCTATTCAATGAGGTCTTTAATTTTTTACAGTATAACCATTTTTATCTCATTGTTAGCCCTAAACTGTTTCATGTACACTGAAATTGGACTTTTTTACATCAGGAGAGAATTGACTATTTTGAATGACTATACAACTTGCCAGCCAAGAGTTCAGCTTTAGCTGCATAGCTACCTTTGTCTGGAAAAAGCATGGTGTAATTATTTGAACATTCCCTTTGTCCTTTTCTTATAGTATTTTATGAAAATGAGTGGGAAACAGAAAAATGAATGTTCTCATACTGGTAGCAAGAAACACAGGTCTCATAAATTTACTGTAGTTGAGACAAAGATGGCAGTCCCTAGACATTCTAGAATTGATGAATCTTTGTTGAGGCCTTAAGCTGATCAACTGGGCATGTGCATGCACAGGAAAAGAATAAAATAATGAGTGGGAAAGCCTGGAACTATACCTCTTATAATTGTATTTAATTGATGACGGGTTTTTTAGGGATTGTTTTCAGGCTGTTTACCTTTTTGGGACCAGAAACTCCTTATAACCTTTAAGTCAGCTGTGGAATTCCTTATATTTGACCTCCATGTGAGAAGGATTAGAAACCCAGTATTAAGAAAATGGGGACCGGCTTCCAGGGAAAGCTGATATATAAAAACTACTGGTAGTAATAATGTTATTCACTTAGAGTATGTTTCTCCTTGTCTACAGTGAAAAACAGAGAGTATCTAAAACAGCAAAATAACTTTCCTAAAAGAAAGCAATACAGGCATTGCTGCCTTGTGCCAAAGAGAGGATGTTGATATCATGGCTTTGGGACACTCCTGTTAGTGTGTCTACAGAGCATCTCTAAGGATGGACGTGATTCCTGTCTTTGCTATACTTAAGGAAGCAGAGTACTGCTGGCTGGTCTCTGTGCTGACAATAGATAGGACACGGGTTCTATTTTTCTGAGGCTATATGAGAACTACCTATTGATACCTTTGTACATTTCTGGCTGACCAAATAAAAAAGCAGATTTTCTTTAATAGCCTTTACCTCATTTTTGAATAAAGATGTTTAAGGTAGGTCACTCGGGAAGCTTGAAACCCAGGCCATGTTCCTTTAAACAAAATGACATTTCTTAGTAAAGAGGTTCCCAGTGTCCCCTGCAGAAATATATCTGATTTCAGAAAAGGATTGATTCAAATAAAAATGTGTTTGTATAAGAAAAATTATTTTCTGCTGAGAAAACACATAGTTTGGGGTAAATTTATAGTTCTGGCCAGGTCATTAATATCTGCTTGTCAAAAAGTATTGGTTTGAACAAAAATATGTTGTAATAAAAATGCATTGTTTTGAAGAAATTTATTGGCCCCGTGAAAACCTATTCGATTCAGAAAGATATGTTGATTTCAATGAAAAATCTATTTGTTTTAAGGGACATAGTGCTAGGCTCTCAGCTCTTCTGTGGGAAATCTTCCTTGTGACATTGATGTTCACTTAGAAAAATGAAGCATGGGCATAATTAGTGGAAAGACTGTGAAGAGAGAGCAGAAGACCTGTTTAATCAATAATGCTTAACATGGACATAATGAGCTTCAATCTTCAGAGCACACTGACAAACAGTTGCCAACGAATCCTTCCAAACAGCCCAAAAAGGAGTGTGGCTGGCTATGACTTTACAGCATGGACTCTCACTGAAGGAAAAGTAATAGGAAGATGGAAAAACTCAGAAGCTGAACACCAGACGCTGTGGTCCCCAAGGAAACTGCTGCTCTAAATAAGAAGTCTTTTGATACAGTGACCTCGACCTGCTGTCTGGCCCTCCTCCCCCTCCACTGCCTATGATAGACCAGGGTCTTGAAACAGTTAAGAACCATGTTTCAAGGTCATATTTCCTCTGAACGATATATCCACTTTTGAAAAGAGGGAGATAATGGAATGGCACTGCGGTTGTGTTTGTTCACTATGGGTAAAGTGGTCTGTATCTCCTATCTAAAACAAAAATCTGTCCCTGGAAATATTGG
>NW_007734816.1:32527-64965 GCF_000696425.1 Galeopterus variegatus
TGGTGGTGTGGTATGGTACAGAAGCCATGGAGCTCTTACTCAGGTGCCCATGGCCCCGTCTACTTTGCTTTAAAGTAGGTGTCTTGGACCAATGTGGTATTATTCAGGATTCCATGATGGTGAATAGAACACTCTGAAAACCCTTTGATAGTGGTGCTGGCCAGGGCCCTGCAGGCAGGATGGAGAAATCCACATTCAGAATATGCATTGATTTCCATTGAGATAAATTATATTAATCACTTCTCTGGTGAAAGGGATAGGATGTACCTTATGCTACCAAGTGGCTAGTTGTCCCCTGGAGAGAGGATGCTATGTGAAGGGCTGAGCATAATTTGGATAATCACCAGGAGCATGTGTAGATCAGCCTTGGTAATTGGGAGCCCCTGCTTTGACCACTCATCACCTCCATCTCCGCCACCATGGCTACTCCATTCACACACATATTGTGCTGCTACTGAGAAGGCTGAGAGTAGAGGATGGCCAGCGTCAACTGCCAGAGTCATCTTATTGTCTACTTGCTGTTTAGTGTCTCTTCTGTGGTGAATGCTCTCTGGTGGGTGTTTATACGTAATTCAGCAAACTTCACATTACCTGCCTGCTCCTATAGGCTTGCCATGAATCCCACCTGGCATCTTTTCTCACCACAGATTCTTCTAATACCATAGGCTCTTCCAGGTTATATCCTTCAAGCAGAAAGGCTGTTTGAACCACAGGCTGGACCTACAGAGAGCCCTTTCCTGATTTACTAATTTTTATTTATTCTCTTGGTCTAGGGTGGAAGACACTTTCAGAGGCTTCTGATTGGTCTTCCCTACTATTACAGTTTCCAATTTTTTAGCAAAGGAGCACATGTAAGGGTTCTAGTAAATACCAAGTATATGTATTCCCATTATACATTCACACACACACACACACACAAAAAAAAAAGGAATGGAAAATGACTATCAGTAGATCTGTGGATCCACTCTAATTCAGGCCTGGGCCAGGACTACATTAATTACCTCCTCTGCATATACCCTAATCTAAAGGAAGAGAGTGTAATAATGCTTCAAGTCCCTATATATCAATGTATGTATGCACCCTATGCCTACCAGTCCTTAGAATGTTTGCATATTTCCCAGTGTACAGTCTCCTAAGTAAATGGCCATGGGTCAGTTGTTCTGCTGGTAGTACCAAAGGAAGGACTAAGGGAATCATTGCCATATACACTTGTGATGATTTTCCATGGTCCTTCTGCCTGGGGATGTGGCCTATGCTTCAGTCGGTGGATTCTCGGTCCGCACGCTGCCTCAGGAAAAGGATTGCAAAATTTTATTGGGACAGCTGACCTCAGATTCCTGATTATCCAACTTTGTATAATTTGGTTTTACATGTTTAATAATACTCTTGTTATCTATTCATCTATCTATGTCAGAAAACTGTGTTCAGGCTCCCAACTGTAACATTGACACTCCTTGGATAATTCCACCCACCTTGCTTTTAATGGATAGGGACTACCACAAGTCCTCTATTATTATGGAATTTTATCATCCTTCTTGTTGATGATAAAATTGATCCTGTTCTGAAATGATCTCTTACCATTAGCTCTGGCCTGCAAACGATACCTTCTCAGGGATGCTAGTGCTTCTGTCACAAACACAATCCTAATTTCTTTGATAAACAGTAGGTTCTCCAGGCTGTAGATGAACTGAGTCTTGAATAGGTAGAAAATGAGACACACAATGATGAATGGGTGGAGGGTATTCCAGGCACAGGGAAGAGAAACAAAAACAAAAGCTGAAGAACTGGAGGATTTCATTGTCTCAGTGGAGTGCATTACATATGCAAGGGAGTGTGAGGTCAAGGGAGATCTGGTGGGATAAGGGTAGACCTACAAGTTCAGGTTATGAGTAAGGATTTGTTCTGTTGGTTGCAGCAAAACAGAAAAGAAAGCCAAAAGGGTTGTACCAAGGGTGAAGGACAGAAGTCGTTCCACATGACCTCTGGTAGGTATGACAACAACAGCAAAAAAAAAAAAAAAAAAGATGGAAAAGAGAGGAGAAGATGGCAGGGGCCCAAGCACTCCTGACATGCGAATGTTGTCTCCAAGGTAATGGTCAGTTTTGAAAACCAAAGTTACCACACAGAAACCATGGCATTTGAAAGAGCAAACTTTGGGAATAAGATTTTCACTGTAAAAAAAAAAAAAAAAAAAGGATGGAAAAGAGAGGAGAAGATGGCAGTGGCCCAAGCACTCCTGACATGCGTAAGGTAAAAGTTTAATGGGCTTTGGGCACACAGAGCTGCCAGCCTCACGACACACGAATGAGCTGGTTCCACTCCAGCAGGTGACCACATTATCTGTTGCCCCCAGGTGACATGGCTCCACTGGCAGTCACTCAGGCAAAGCTCTGACAATTCTCTCCAGGAACTAGGACTTTTTGTTTTTGTCACAAAAGGACTGTTTGTTCACAAGGACTGTTGGCATAAACATACATGAGGAGAGATGTAGACATTTGCTTGCTGGATTGTGAAAAAGGATAAAGCTGAGTTTACCAGAAAATTGTATCTTTTGTTTGTCATTTTTCTCCTTTCTGTAACATACTTGGCCCCCTGTGGACACTTAAGACACATTTAAAAAGCAGGTTTTGAGAACAGGAATATAGTTTAGAATTACAAGGTAAAGCGCATATGTGGAGGACAAAAAGTTGATGAGGAAAATATAGCTCTGATCTGACATATAGGCTCATAATGGGCTTCTGATTAGAATCTCAGTGTTGGAAGAGACCTTAACTCATAAGGTCCAACTGCTCTTGCAGTGCTGAAATCTGTTCTGTGACAGCCTCACCACATGGACATCTCAGTTATGCCTACATGCACCTCCAGCAAAGACACCAAGTTCAGAGACCATCCATTCTATGTTTGTGATGTTACATGTTCTATAATGGTTTCCCTCATGTTGAGATTTCACCCAGTACTCACCACCTAGAGCCATGAGAATACATTCATAGTCTATCCCAGATAGTTCGTACGTCCTCACAGGTGTCCAGCATCTTCATACTACTTTGGGCTTCCCACTCAGTCCTAATCACAAATCTAAGTTAGTTTGTTTTATGTTTCCTTTAAGCATTAATTTCCATTTTCTAGTTTCTTGCTCTTTATTCCGATCTCCAGAGCTTCATGGCCTCAGAAGTTACTGAACTCCTGAGTTGGAAGTAAGAAATAGTTGGAGTATGTATGTGTGTATTGTGGATTGAATTGTGTCCCCCAAAGTTCCATGTATTAAGAAACTTGGTCCCCACTGTGACAGGGTGGGAAATCTTATTATGGTAATTGAAAGGTGGGGCCTTGAAGAGGTGAGCAGATTGTCCTACGAATGGATTAATACATTGATGGTTTAGTGGTGGATCACGGGCATGGTTCTGATGGCTTTCAAAGAAGAACAAGTGAGAAGCTCTTTCTCTCTAGTTCAGCCCTCTTCCATGTGATGCCTTGCATAACTGAATAGAGTCATCATCCACCAATAGTTTCAGGTATTTCTTTTACAAGCAACAGAGACAGACTAATACAGTGTGCATCTGTGTATGTATGTCTCTGTGTGTGCATGAACACACACATACATGTTTGTTACAAAAGGAGATGGGGTCTTCAGAAATTGGAGAAGTATAGAGGAAAAGGAGATTTTGCTAAGGAAAAAGTCAGAGCCTATAGAACGAAAGCTAGAAGTACTGAGATTTTCAAAAGCAAATAATATATGCAGGAGGAAGTAATAAAAGTACAAGAGAGTATCTGAGTAATATCAATAGCTGACTCTACAAATGTGAGAAGGTAGAAATCAGGTGCCTAATGCATGGATAGATTTTGGTTTTCAGGAATAGGAGAAGGGCCTTGTGTATATGTGCATTTTTTGTGACATTATAGTGTTCAGTTTTTTAGGTAAACATTTGCAGCATTTGACTGAACAACTTATATATGGAAGAATTCAAAAAACATTTATAGAATGAATGAATGAAATTCTACTTCTTAGGGGAAATAACAGATCCTATATCTCCTATTGTAGAAACAATCTGATTGTTCAAGACTATTTTGTTGTTGTTTTTAAATTCTCTCTAGTGCACTTGCATTTAAAAGGCAGAATAGCTGAATCCATAGGAGAGAAAAAGCATATCTTTTCCTCATGTATTGCAAGGTTCATAACTGAGATCCCTAAAATGAAAGATAGATTAAGAAGAGAAAAGTATACAGATTTATTTAGTATAAGTTTTATGTAACACAGGAGCCTTCAGAAAAGAAGACACAAAGAAACAGGGAAATCTGTGTATTTTTATGGACAGTTGAGCTGAAGTATGATTAGAGGACAACAGGGTACTATATAATAGTAATAAACTTGGGAAGACTTAGCAAAACCTGTTTGTTTTGATTCTTCTCGGCATCCCTGTGTGACATTCCTTCTCTCTGGATATAGACTGGATACCTGTCACATGAGTCTTTAAGCAAGAAGAGAGGGAGAAGGTCAGAGAATGACCTTCTTAGGTTCTGTGGCCTGCTACAGGCAAGGAGGCTGAGGGGAAGGTGAAAGTGCCCTTCCTGTTACCACTGCTCCCTAATTTCCAAGTTGCCATATTTTGTGGTAGCTTTTACTGCACCCCATCAAATATAAAGCCTGGGATCACTAGCAATGACACTTTGTATGACCTTTCACCTTAAGTGTGCCTACATCATCCTAAATGTGAAACCGCGGAAGGTTTTCAAGAAGAGAAATAACACCATTGACTCTTATCTGAATGTCAAACAATTTTGTTCTACTAAATTTTCTCCAACTATTTTTCATAATAAAATTTTCAGTGACTAATGATGCATAAATTCCCACAAGTTAATTCTGGAATGAAAGATAGGAAGACTGTGCACACATCTTCTGATTCAGTTACAAATAATCCCACTTGGAAACAGACAAAGTTAAGGATCTACTTTAAGTTCCTTATCCCAAAAGAAGAGTCCTATGCCCATCCATGCAACAGTTTAGAAATAGAAAAGCCAGTGTGAGTTCTGTCTCTGACACTACTATGCTTTCAGTTCTCAGGCAGATTATGTAACCTTTTGATTTCTAGCCTCATCATCTACAAGATGAGAATAATTAAACCTATCTTATAGGGTTATTGGAAAGCTCATAATATAATATATGTAAATGAACCTAGAGAAGAATACTTCATTTTTTGAGATTGTTTTTCCTCTTCTCTTTTTAGAGATGCATTTCAGAACTGAGAATCTTTGCCAGTCAGGATCCAATCAGAAAAGCAGGAAGCCTCTACACACCTCAAACAGAAGGAATTTAACAGAGGAAATTGGTTATACAGGTGAGGAAAGAACTGAGAAGCCAAATAAATAATGCGACAAGCACGAAATGACTGCAACCCCTAGGAATAGAGGCTTATCTCCAGGAGAACGTGTTACCGGAGACCCAGAATCCAGGGTCAATGGATAAAGCTGGAACTGTGGTACACCTGCCAGGCAGAAGCTAAGATCACAGAGAAAGTCATTCTGCAGTGCAGGTGACTTTAAAAGCCACACCTATGGCTAGAGATGCTGTATGATGTGCAGAGAAAGGGGACAAAATACACAAGATTTTCCCTTCCTCTCACCCTCTAATCTTCCACCTGTCATGTGTTCTGGCCAAACCTACCTTGAAGCTAGAGGGTAAGACTGTCTAGGAATTACAGTTTTCTGAAACTCAAAAATGAAGAGGAAAAAGGAGGAAGCATGGATCTGAGTGAAAAAGATCAGCTCACTGTCCAAATATCCCACAATGTTCTTCTAGGGAGGAAGGGCTTTTCCATCTCCTCCTTCTTCTTCAGCACAAAACGACTATCCTCTCCCTGCCCAGCAAAGTTCTTGTCATTCGTATTCCTTGGGCAGGGATGCTGATAGTTTTATGAAATGACCAGTCTCATGTGATCCTGCTCAAAGATTCTGGAAGAAGTCAAGCAGAGGGTAAGAGCCAAGATTCCCTTCTCCTGTACAGATTCTGAGTTCTCTGGAGTAACAGGGTCTACAAAACTCTTGTACACATTTAAAAGGAATGATGCAGTGGTTATACTATCACTTTGCTTCCAAGTTTTAGACTTTTGTGAACTTAAATAAATTCCATGTAATTTTTACTATCTCAATTTATGTAATATGTGTATTCCTTACAGAGTTGAGTTAAATCTAACTGTGATAAATCAAATAATATTCAGTACATTAAAAATATTCATAATTTCAAGGAATTCCACAGCCAATTATTTTGTCAACCTAAGAATATTTTTGCTATAGAAATAATCATTTTCTGGTGAATCTGTTTTATAAGTTCTGTTTTTTTATATATTGGCTTTCCTTTAAGCAGATGATAATTACGTTTATCAATCCTCTGACATTAACAGCTATTTTATAAACCAGTGTGTCAAATGTCACAGAGAAGTACCAAAAAATATTATGAGAACACAGACAAGGGGAGAAATGGAGGAATGAATTCTAGTTAGAAGGATAGGAGAGAGTCATGAAAGAAAGAATATTTGGCTAATTCTTTAAGAATTGGTAGATTTTTTACAAAGAGAATGAGCAAAAAGCTGATCAGTGGGACAGTACAAGATGTGTTGAATAAATGATGTAGTGATATTTGGTTGAGAATTACTAAAATTTATGTAAAATATGACTTAAATGTTGGATGTGGTCAGATTATGGAGGATCTTGAATGTTAAGATATTTGTATTTTCATGAATAGGCAATAATAATAGAGAGTCATTAAAATTGTTTTTGCTTTAATGGGGAATATACTAGTAGAGTTCAACAAACTGAAGCTTGTTTCTATGACTAAGACTTTTTTTTAGATTATCAGTTACAATTAGTTTTTTCTATAGATTGGTATCATTAGCCATTTGTATATGAGGTCATAGTAGAAGAGAGTTATATATTAAAAACAAACAAAAAAAACCTATGGTTTGTGATTTCCAAATTAATTATGCTATTTCAATTTGGTTTTGTAATAATAATTACATTTGCTGTGTATTTTACCTGTTTCTAGAGAATAAGAAGTGGGAGATGTTCAAGATAAATCTGAGATTATCTTAAATGTACCATCCACCAATATATACCCAATAAAGATATAGAATCAGTGTTCTTAAATAAAGCCATGAACTAAATTCTACAACAACCTTTCCAAATCTTATTCAGAGAGAGTGCTTGATTTCTCCAGGAAGTCAAAAGGTACACATATCCACACATATAACTTCATATAATTTGAATCAGATGCTGAAAACAATCAGTTTAAGCCAGAATTTGAATTTGCATCATCCTAAAACTGTTATGTTTTTACCCAGTCTGAATTTTTTTTTTTTTTAAATCTAGGGCTCTGTTTAGAAAACCTAACTAAAAGCCAATAAATTATTAGCCCCAAAACTGTATCAGAGAACACAAATTACATTAGAAATAAAATGAAATGCTCTTTTGTTACAGTTTTATGGAATTTTGGAGAAAAGATGAGACTTTTGAATCACTGGTACCAACATCTCATGTTATCACTGGAGAAACTGAGGAAGGAAAACTGAAATGACTGGTCTAGGATCACACAACTAATTTACGGTAGATCCAGACCTATCCAATCTTATCCCAGTTATTTAAAATGTTTTTCCCCTAACTGGGTGACCAAAGTATTTATTAATATCATGGCACTGATCCTCACCGTTCTCATTTGAACAACTGATGTATGTTGGGGGAAATATGGAAAGAAGAAGGGAAGGATTTTAACTGCCTTTCCAGGAAAATGAAATCTATTGGTCATTTAAAGATCAAACCCAGAAACTAAATCTCCTTGACTTTTCTTGGAATTTATAGTGTGAGTAGTTGTACGTGGTTGACTCATGAGTTAAACCCCTCACGGTCTGAAGAGAATCTGTTCAAACAAAGAAAACAGCCCAAAGTAAATGCCAAGTCCGGTGAAGACGTCACAGTCTCAGTGTCGGCCCAAATCCAGTGGCAGCAGATACATAATGCATGACCAACAGGATTTCTTTTTGCTCTTCTATCTTGGCTGTTGCACAAGCCCAAACCCCTGTGGGACCAAGTAATCAAATACAGATTTGGAGTCATTAAATCTTCAAGGGGAAAGTTTTTTAAACATTTGGTTTGAGCTATGCTCACAAGCTGGAGAAGCAACATGAGAAAAATCAATTAGAAATGGGAAGTTGGCTGGGATAATATGAGAAATTATTATAAATTTTCATTACGACCTTGAATTTTACTCCTGCTATTCTACAAATGGAAGAGTTTAGCAAGGGGATTTTCTTGTTTATGTTTCTTCCTCAGATTTCTCTGAAAAGCAAAACTGCAGAAAGGCAACATGAACTTGGCTCTGGCAGTACTTGCTAATTATGTAACTGTGAGAAAGTCTCTTAACTTCTACGAGCCTCCAATCTTTCATCTGCAAAATGGGGATAATAATACAAATATTGCAGTGCTCTCATAAGAACTAAATAAGATTTTATACCAAATTGCTTTGTAACTTAGAAGGAACTACATAAATGTAACTTTTTATTACTATTACATTGTAAGGCAAAGGCTCTTAAACTGGGGATAAGATCTGTGCTTCTCCACCAGCACTACCCCTGAAATACATTGTATCAATTATATTTTTTGCATTGCTCACTTTTGGAAGAATGTGTCTATAACTGTGGACCTAAAGAATGGTTTAAAAGAAAGTGAAAGTTTCAATCTCCTGCAAATGGATATCCAGTTATCCCAGCACCCTTTGCTGAAGAGGGAGTCCCTCTCACCATATACTAAAATCAACTCAAAATGGATCAAGGATTTAAATATACACCCCAAAACAATAAAACTTATTAAAGAAAACATAGGAGAAACCCTTCAGCAAATAGGGCTGGGCACAGACTTCATGAATATGACCCCAAAAGCACGGGCAACCAAAGGAAAAATAAACAAATGGGACTATATCAAACTAAAAAGCTTCTGCACAGCAAAAGAAACAATTAACAGAGCTAAAAGACAACCAACAGAGTGGGAGAAAATACTTGCAAAATACACATCTGACAAAGGACTAATATCCAGAATATATAAAGAACTCAAACAACTTTACAAGAAAAAAACAAGCAACCCAATCAAAAAATGGGCAAAAGAACTAAGCAGGCATTTCTCTAAAGAAGATATAAAAATGGCCAACAGTCATATGAAAAAATGCTCAACATCACTCAGCATCCGGGAAATGCAAATCAAAACCACACTGAGATACCATCTCACCCCAGTTAGGATGGCAAAAATCCAAAAGACACTGAAAGATAAATGCTGGCGTGGCTGCGGAGAAAAAGGAACTCTCTTACACTGTTGGTGGGAATGCACAATGGTGCAACCCCTATGGAAAATGGTTTGGAGGTTCCTCAAACAGCTGAAGATAGACCTACCATACGACCCAGCTATCCCACTGCTGGGAATATATCCAAAGGAATGGAAATCATCAAGTCGAAGGTACACTTGTTTCCCAATGTTCATTGCAGCACTCTTCACAATAGCCAAGAGCTGGAATCAACCCAAATGTCCATCATCGGATGAGTGGATACAGAAAATGTGGTATATCTACACAATGGAATACTACTCAGCTATAAAAACGAATGAAATACTACCATTTGCAACAACATGGATGGACCTTGAAAGAATAATACTGAGTGAAACGAGTCAGGCAGAGAAAAAGAAATACCACATGTTCTCACTTATTGGTGGGAGCTAAAAAAAAAAAAAAAAAAAAAAAAAAAAAAAAAAAAAAAAAAAAAAAAAAAAAAAAAAAAAAAAAAAAAAAAAAAAAAACATTGTATATTGACAAAATAAAAATAATAAAAAAAATAAAAAATAAAAATAAAAATAAAAATAAAAGAAAGTGAAAGAAAAAAATCTAAAACTAGTTTAAGTACACAACTTTCCAAAAAGGGGGGGAGGGAGGGAAAGAAGATAAAGACAATTATAGACTCACATGACAGGGCTGTCAAGAGGTGAAACCGGTTGGTTTTATGGTTTTAATAGCACTGACTCAGTCCCTCTCTCTCTTTCGCTCTGTCACCCTCCTTCTCTCTCTGTTTCCCCATCTTCTTTCTCTCTCTTTATCTGATGGTCTCATTGTATCTTGCTAGAGTCTTGACTTCTGTATTTTCCACATACTGGGAAGATTGAGGCAGCACTGGGATGAGGGAGCAATCTTCTACCTCCAATTCATAAAATTATTTGGAGACACTATGCTAGGTCTGCATGCAGACCATGTACACCTCTTGAACCAACCACTAACTTCAGGGGAATGTGCTATTGAGAGCTGTGCTTCACTGTATCCCACTAGGGCAAGATGGAATTAGGGAAAAGATTCCCAAAGGAAAGGATAATGAGCAGGCAAATGAAAGGATTTCTACTATAGTAATTTTTATCCGATTATCAAAGGAGCTCATCGTTACGGAACATTTTAAAACTGTTTCTATAAAAATCACTGAGAAATACACTTTATTAGAGTCTCATGGAATTAAGAAAACTGAAAGTTGAAAAATATCTTGGACAGCATTATATCATAACTCTTATTTTAAAAATGGGAATACAGAGGCCAAGAGAGGCAAAATAGCTTGACATGAGGGCACCACAAGAAGGAGAGCCAGACCTTGAAACCTAACTTCTGGGTCTTTCTACTTTAGTGACCTGCCTTTTATCCTGATTGGAAACTATGAAGAACAATCGCTACATCTGGATAACATAATGGCAGTACAATATACAGCACAATTCCAGAAACAAAGGAGAAACAAAATATATACTATTTTCTATTTTTATCCCCCCCTCCATTTATCACAAACTCACTGATAATGAGCATTTTTGATCAGCATTGTTCAAATTTTGTTGAAAGTTTATTTATCCCATTAACTTGTGTTTTGTTGTTGTTGTTTTTGCCAGATTTTCACATAATCTTTGCTTATATAGGTTCCCTCTAATATTTTAAGTAATTTTGCCATACCCTTTTTGCTTTAGAGCTCTCAAATCTAAAACACATAGGACTGAAAATAGGAAAGGTCTAGAGGAATGGATTGGTGTAAGTGAAAGGGCCAAGTCTAAGTAAAAATCCTGAGTCTCAGCCATAAAAGGTGCATTTGCTTGGCATTTCCCTTTCATTGAACACCTGCCTGGGTATACCAGCCTGGGTTTAAAGCACAAGCTCAGATAAAGACAAATGCTGGTTGCGTCTAAGGCAATGTTAAATGACACTGGAGAAGCAAACAGTCCATAATGACATGACTTGCTGTATTAGGTGGACTTGAGGGGAAAACCCCCAAAATAGTCACCCACCCTTGACCTCACTAATGCTGTGAGTTGAAGTCCTGGCAATTCTTAGTACCCAGAGAAAAATTATTCATTCCATTTTAGACTACCCACTTTACTTAAGGAAGCCTGAGACGTTTCAGTGCCTTAATGAGTTAAAACAACTTTCCAAGGCAGAAGTTATCATCAGTGGCTTTCTTCCCTCAGCTTGCAATATAAATAACAATATTGTCACATCCCGAAAAAATGAGGCATGTGCTGCTTGGCCCATGAGCCAGCCAGCAGGGACTTGTTGAGATCCAGCTCCATTTTGTAAGCCAAATGGAAAACCACATGACAGCCTCAGTCAGGATTAGGAGTGTAACTGCTGAGCTATCACCTGAAATCCACCCTCCCACACATTTGATTTAAAACAATCAGCACATATTTGCTATGGGCTTTTCTTTCATTATAGTCCAACCCTGATATTTAATCAGTCTCCGCTCTTTTCTGTTTGAACAAGTTGATGCTAAACCATAATAAAAAAGAAAAAGTACAAGAAATGTCATCACTACCATATTATCCCCTCTCTCTGAACACATTCATAATGCATTATGGTTTCAATAGAAAGGTTGTTTATGATTAAAATTAACAAAGAATTAAAGCTGTATTTGTGGTGATGGCCTCCTTTAATTTGGCTTTCATTAGCTGGACCAGAAAATTGGAAGTTGGGACATGAGGAATAGACTGAATTAGGAATATATATTAGATTCATTAATCATTACGTGAGAGAAGATTTCAGAGTCAATCTCTTCTTTAACTAGCACTTCAGAATGAGATAGCATCATGTTTACTAAGAGAGTGGGTATATCTTCTTTATCGAAAGTAGTTAGTAATAGAGAATGAGTCCAGGAGAAAAAGTAACAATTGGAATATTGTATTTTCCAGGTGATCAGGAACTTCCACATACATTGTACTCTGAATGATTGTTTATATGCCTTTCCTTGGCTAATGTATCTCATCATTTTGATATATCATCACTTCTAAGGAGCCCTTACTCCAACCCTCAATATGTTGCAAAGGGATACAAATAAACATAATAGGGAAAGAGCATGGTATCTCTGTGTGTGCATTTATCCGATACATGACTATACTTTATGGGATGATATTCAATAGTTAACAACCAGTATGACATCATATATACAAACACACACACACACACACACACACACACACACATACACACACACCATATACTACAACCAATCAGAATGCATAGAATCCAGAAAAAATCACCTATCTATACCATCTGAACACAAGCTATTTCTGTATAATGTGAGAAACTATTTCAAATGTCATCAGAGAAGCTAGTTGTATTGTGGTGAAGAGTGCAACCCCTGCAGGGAAGACAGAAACTAGTGAAACTGATGAAAGAAGAAATAAACAACCTGAATAGACCTATAACAAGTGAAGAGATTGAATTAGTAAATACAAAAAAATGTAAAGAAAAGCCTTAGGCTCTGATGATGTCACCATTAAATTCTTCCAAACATTTAGACAGTTAATACTAATTTTTCATAAATTTTCCTAAATTCAAAGAGGAAATAATTCTCATTTAATTTTATGAGGCCAGTGTTACCATGATACCCAAATTAAACAAAAATATCACAAGAAAGAAAATTACAGACCAATATCTCTTATGAATATAGATGCAAAAATGTGAAAGATTGTGTGATTTCCCCCTAATATAATGAGTAAGATAGGGATGTCTACTCTCACCACTTCTATATATCATTGTACTGGAGGTTCTAGATAGGACAAGTAGGCAAAAGTAAGAAATGAAAGGCAACCATATTGGAAAGAAATAAGTAAAACTATTTTTATTCACAGATGACACAACCTTATATGTAGAAATTCCTAAGAAATTTACTAAACAATAATTAAAACTAATGAAAGTGTTCAGCAAGGTTTTAGAACGTAAGAACAATACACAAAATCAATTTTTCTTTTATATACTCACAAAGAATAATCTAAAAATGAAATTAAGAAAATAATGCAATTTACAGTAGCATCATAAAGAATAAAATGCTTAGGAATAAATTTAATTTGAAAAGCGTAAAATGTAACCTCCGAAAACTACAAAACACTCTTGAAAGAAATTAAAGATCTAAACAATTGAAAAAACATCCCGTGGTCATGGATTGGAAGACTTAACAATGTTAACGTGACGATACTGTCCAAACTGATCTGTAGATTAAACACAATTTCTACTAGAATCCCAGCTGACTTATATGTAGAAATTGACAAGCTGATCACAAAATTCATATAAAATTAGGAGAAACACAAAATAGTCAAAACAATATTAAAAAACAAGAATAAAGCAAGAGGACTCACACTTGGTGATTTCAAACGTTATCGCAAGGCAACTATAATCAAGACAGTGTAGTCCTGGCACAGGATAGAAATGTAGATCAATAAAACAAAATTGAGATTCTAGAAATAAACCCTATAGTCAGATGATTGTAGACAAGTACTCTAAGACCATCCAATGGGGAATGAACAGTCTTCTACAAATAGTGCTCAGATAACTGAATAACCACATGTAAAACAGTAAAGTTGGTTCTTATCTCACGTCATATACTGAAATTTCCTCAAAATTGTTCAAAATATAACTTTATAAGATAAAGCCATAAAACTCTTACAAGAAAAGAAAGGGGTAAACCTCCATAACATTGGGTTTGGCAAAGGATTCTCAGATATGACACCAAAAGTTTAAGCAGTAACAACATAAACAACAAATAGGTAAATCAGACTTTATAAAAATGAACAACTTTTGTGTTTCAAAGAACACCATCAAGAAAGTGAAAAGACAATCCATAGAATGGGAGAAAATACTTGCAAATCATACATATTTTAAAGGACTTACATCCAAAATCTATAAATAATTCTTACAACTCTATAATGAAAAGACAACCAAATAAAAAATGGGCAAAGGAGATGAATAGATAGATGTTGCTTCAAGAAAGATATACAAATAGCCAGTAAACACATGAAAAGAAGTTCAACATTGATAGTAGCCAGGGAAATACAAATCAAAACCATAAAATACCCCTTCACAACCACTAGGATGGCTGAAATCAAAAAGTCAGATAATAGGGCCAGCCCCGTGGTTCACTCGGGAGAGTGAGGCGCTGGAAGTGCCAAGGCCACAGGTTCGGATCCTATATAGGGATGGCCAGTGCACTGGCTGAGTGTGGTGCGGACCACACCATGCTGAGGGTCGCGATCCCCTTACCAGTCAAAAAAAAAAAAAAAAAAAAAAGTCAGATAATAGCATGTGTTGTCAAGAATGTGTAGAAATTGGAACCCTTATACTCTACTAATGAGAATGTAAAATAATGCAGCCACTTTGGAAAATGGTCTGGCAGTTCCTCAAGTATTTATACATAGAGTTACCAAATAACCCAGCAAGTATACTCTTGGGTATATACCCAAGAGAAATAAAAGCATATGTCTACACAGAAACTTGTACATGAGTATTTATAGAAGCATTATTCATAATGACCAAAAGGTGGAAACACTGGTGTTCATCAGCTGATGAACATATAAAAAATGTAAATATTTAAACAATAAAATATTATTCAGCCATAAAAGGAATGAAGTAATGATACATGCTGTAACTTGGATAAACCTTGAAAACATTATGCTAAATGAAGTGGAAGAAGCTGGTCACAAAAGACCACATATTATATGATTCCAACCATCTGAAATGTCCAGAATAGTAAAATTCACAGTAAAATGTGAATAGTAAAATTCAAATAGTAAAATGTAGTGGATTGAATTATGTCCCCCCCCCAAACTCCCTGAAGCTTGAATTGTGTCCCCCCAGATTTTATGTATTAGAAACTTAGCCCCCATAGTGACTATTAAGAAGGTTGGAAATCTATTATGGTAATTGAAAGGTGGAGCCTTTTTTTTATTGGTTACGCATACTCGTGGGGTACAAAGCTGACTGTCACCACTTGTGCTCAAGATGTGATGGACAGATCAATACTGGCAGCATGCCCATTACCATAAATTGCGATTATACCCTGTGTTCTCCACCCAATTAATCCCCAACCTTCCTCCCCCTCCCCCTGTCCTCCACCCCACTTTGTATCCCTAGGTGTGCTTTCTCTCTCTGCAAGTCCAGTGCACCACTGTGGTGAAAGGTGGAGCCTTGAAGAAGTGATTAGATTGTAGGACGAAGCCATACAGAATGTATTAGAAACAGTGCTCAGGGGTGTGGTTCTGAGGGTTTTAAAAAGAGAGTGAATGAGGAGGTTACTCTATGCTCTCTCTGCTTCCACATCTTGCAATGTGAGACCCCTGAGTCACTGTCACCACCGCCAGATGGACTTTGGACTTCCCAGCCTCAGAAACTGTAAGCAATGCATTTTGTTTTCTTTATAAATCACCCAGGTCCATGTATTTTGTTATTGGCAACAGAAATGGATTAATTCACAGAAAGTAGATAAGTATATTAGTAGTTGCTTAGGGATGTGGGTGGGAGTTTGGGGGTGCAGCTGAGGAGGGAGGGTGGTAATAGCTAAAGTGTACAGGGTTTCTTTTGGTCATAATAAAAATGTTCTAAAATTGACTGTGGTGATAGTTGTATATATCTGTAAATATACTAAACTATATCTAATTTTACATTTTAAATGGGTTAATTATAAGGTATGTGAACTATATCTCAATAAACTGTGAGAGGAGGGAAGGGGGAGAGAGAGAGAGAACGAGAGAGAGAGAGGCACACACCCTGGATCCAGATTGCCTTTCTTTGGTTTCCAATCCTTATTATGTGACTGTAAACAAGTTACATAAGCCTGTTATTCTTTTATAATTAAAATGTTAATAATAATAACTAACCATAGGATTATTGTGATGATTCAGTGAGTTAATTCAAGAATAATACCTAGGATAGTATCTGATACCTGTAAATGATCTATTTTTTTATTTTTTAAATTTAATTAATTAATTTACTTTTTCTCTTCATTCTTTTTTATTGAATCATAGTTGATTATACATATTTTGGGGGTTCAACATTGACATATGTTGATCAAATCAATATTACTAGCATATATATTGTTACAAATCATCCTTATTCTTTATGCCCCTTGTCTAATCTCTCCCTATACCTCTCCCTCCTCCTCCCATCTCTGATAACCCTAGATTTCTTCTCTCCCTCTGAAAGAGTAATGGTTATTTCATTGATTTGTTGCCTAGATGATCTGTCCAATGATGAGAGGTGTGTTCATGTCCCCCAATATTATCATAGAACAGATGCTTCTTCTGTCTCTCTGGAATGGGCTTTGTGGAGAGAGACATCCTCTTCTTTTCTTTTGTCTCTGCTGATGACTCTCCTTCTGTCAATGCACTCCAGTGGCTGGTGGACCATCTGCATGGTGGTTGTGATGTCCAGCCACATCTGCAGCAGCCATGGTTACTGTGGTGGCTGTGGTGGGCCACCCATATGGAGGTGATGTTTTTGGCATGCTCCTTGGCATTGGTGGTGTGCTTGGTTGTGGGGGCGGGTCTGTCCCTGGCTTGATGCCCTGGACCCCCCCCCCCCCGACCCACAACCAGGCACACTGCCAACACCTCAGGGCCCCACCCAGAGACCCAGGGTATGGAGCTGGGGACTGGACCCCTGCCCACAACTAAATGATCTATGTTTTATTATCACCATTGTTACATATCTAGCATGTCAATTGTTTGTTTACTATATTATAAGCTCCATGAACTTAGGATCTATGTGGTGTCATCTTTGAGTCCTCATATCACACACTCAAATATCCTGCTTATAGTAAGTGCTCCAAATATGGTAGAACAAAAAGATAATTCATAAATGTATAAAAGTAGATCAGCTCCCAATCACCAACTCCACAGTAATGACTGTCCCTCAGAGTACAGACTGTAGTCTGAAAATATCATTTTTGCTAAAAGACAACAAAATTTCTTGGAGGAATTACAGGGCAGAAATGTATAAAATGAGTTTGGAACATTATATGACACCAGACAGTAAGGAAGCTATCAAAAACTACTAGGACATGTCATAAGCATTCAGGAGCTATCTCAAAACAGCTCTCACTGGCTAAAGATAGGACAATTTGAGCTTTAAAAAAATAATAATTCCAATGTATTAAAATTGATAAAATATAATTAAATATAATAGTTTAATATGACTTTGTCACCTTTAAGTATGATGAGAAGAAATCAATTGATTACCTTGAAAATCAGAAAACAAAGGAAAACAATCAGCATTTATTCTGTCTTTTCTGTATGAACTATATCACTGCATCACAGGGTAACCAAATAACAGAAGAGGGGAAATGTCTCTTAAAAGTATTTCAACTGAGAAATGATGAAAAAGTTAGAATGTCACCATTTCCATCCCCCAATAAATGGATGTATGAACTAAGCATCAATGACTTCTGCAATCAGGTATTTTCTGCCTCTTTCCAAATACTATAATGTTGCCAAACAGATAAACCTGAGTTTTTTCAAGTCTCTGGATTCATCTGCCAATCTGCAGAAAATACCAATGACATAGGAACGTGCCATACTGCACCAAGCATATATAAGCAGCAAAATTCAGACTATGGGATACTTCATGAGTCAAGACTTGTGTTCTCCAACAGATAAATTGTAAAAAGAGAAAAGAATGGAGGAGAAACCTGTAGATGGAAGGACTTCAAAGATATCAGTTTCAAAAACAATATTTTATGGTATCTAGCAATGCACATTTTGGTGGTAAAAGTTTTAAAAGAGAAATACACAGAAATGATTACTTTTAAGTCAAGATAATAGTTACTTATGGCAGAAAGAATGGAGATGTGCTTGGGATGTTGTCCATGAAAAGGTCTTCTGGAGTAGCTAAAAAATTTCTACTTCTATTTTTATTGTAAAATAAAAAAAGTTTCTTAAAAATAGGTTGGTTCATATTATAAAAAGGAAAGAAAAGACCACAGCAATATGTTGAATTTACAGGAGAGAACAAACCTAAGGATACTAGAGATCGGCGGCAGGGAGGGAGGTGGGTTGAGGAGTGATAGGTCAGGTAAAGGGCATAAAGAAAAATCACGATTTGTAATAATAAATAATAAAAAATTTTAAAAGACTCGGTGTACTTGGTTAAAGTAATTTGAGGTATTTCTAGTAGATCATAGGCAACCAGTGTAAGTTTTTTGAGCAGAGTAGCAGAGTGTGACATGATCAAAATGGCAAATTAGAAAATTAATCCAGCAACAATATATGGAATAAATTAGTGGGTCAAAAATGTGAAGACATTTAGCAGATTATTAAACATCTCCTAAAAGAGTAAATGAAAATCTGACCAAGGATAGCAAAAACAGAAAAGACAGATGTGAGAGGATTTGCAGATGTGAAATCAGTCTTGGCCACTAATTGCATGTAGTGATTCAGGGAAAATGAATTTTCAAGAACGACCAAGAGATTTTCTTAAAGGGCTAAGAGATAGGTGGTGACATAAAAAGATATAAGGTATCAAGAAGTAGAGCTTTGTTGAAGGCGTTTAAGGCTCAGAAACATTACACTGTAATGGCTAAGGTAGGGACTTCAGTTAGCCCAATCTGCATTTGACTTCTAGTTCTTTCACCTAGTTTCTGGGTGATCCTGAATAATCAACCTTTTGAAAATACAATAAACTCATCTGTAAAATGGGGCAATAATAGAACTTATTTCAGAGGTTATTGTGAAAATTAAGTTATATACTCATTAAATGAGAGTGCCAAGCAAGTGGCTGGCATGTGGCATATATTAGCAACAATAAAGATAATTATGTTATCTATCAGAGTGCAGAAATTGCTAACTGGAGCTCAAAAGAAATATCTGGTGTAGTATTAATAAATATGTGACTTTATCTTCCAAATATTTCAAAGTATATTAAATTTGATTTCCATGGGAAGGAGACAGTAAAACATAAGATGTTATACAGTTCAGACAAACAATTTATAGTTGCTTCTTAGGTACATATGTAATTACTGGGGACGCATTACAAATTATTGTAAATATTTTTATTCTCTTTGATTTAGTCAATATTTTTATTCCTATATTTGATTATAAGTATTCTAGAGATTCTCAGCACTCATTAGGAGTAAGTCAAAAGCCTTAAAGGATAACCCAAATTCCCTTACCATATGCCTGCCTCCGACAGATTAGGAATAAATAAGCACCATCACTTCACAGGACCTCCTGTTAACTAGTTTCTAACTAGTTATCATTGCCCAAAAGTTCAAATTTCAGCATGTCTCTCTAACTGCTCACTGGGTCTGTCCTTACAATGGATATAGTTCACAGATGTACGGGAGACAGGTTAGATTATAGATGCTACTGTTTGCTCTCTCTGTTGAATGGTCCACATTAAAAGCAAGAACAGAGCAGACTGATAAAGCCCAACGGGTACTTCAAAGAATGTGAATACAGTATAGCGCTCAATTGGAAGATGTTTCACAGACTTCAACCTCAGACAAAGTCTCGACATGATGTCTACTAAGCTGACCAATAGGCAAGGTAAAGTCCTGGGCATCCAATAGGACTATAGTAAATCAGCAAAGTCTTTTACTCCACTCTTAGCACAGATTTTACTTTGAGCTTAAAATATTTGGCAAGGACATTCTTTATTTTACACACTTTCTTTCTTTAAGAAGTATTTATCAAACTATCCAAGGGCCTTCTTTGTCAAACAGAAGGCTCCAAGCTTTCTCCCTACCAAATGGGCTACTTCCAGGCTAAATTGTAAGATAGAATATCTTCAGAGACTTGTTTTTTTGTTTGTTTGTTTGTTTTTTCTCTCTTGTTCTTTTTCTCTGAGTGCCTTCTGGCTGTTCCTAATAACCTTATTTCTCATTACCAGTGACTTTTGGTGTAATAATTCTGGCTAAAGTTGTTTCATTTCCCTAAAGTATGTGTTGTATATTTCAGTTAGCACAGGGACCAATTTTAAAGCAACTTTAAGGTGAGATTTCTGCCTTTGACTTTGACAAAATAGCTTGTAGGCGGCAAGACTTACACTGAAAATAATTTTTAAAAACTGAAACACAGCATACATATGTGTGAAAACATCAGAGAGCTTCTGAGGCAGTCAGGACTCAAGGGACCAGAATTCTTAGAAAAGGAAAGCTGATTGAGGTGAGCCCAGCATTCTGTGAGCTGGTTTTCTCCTTGAAGTATTTGCCAATTAATCAGCTGTAGGTAGCAAGACACTGAAGAGCTAGACAAGAAACTCAGCAGAGATCCAAGGAGAAAGCAATTGCTTAGCAGATTTTTTGGCAGTCTTGTGGGGCTGAGTATTTGCCAATTAATCAGCTGTAGGTAGCAAGACACTGAAGAGCTAGACAAGAAACTTAGCAGAGATCCAAGGAGAAAGCAATTGCTTAGCAGATTTTTTGGCAGTCTTGTGGGGCTGAGAACACAAAAATCAGAGTTTGGGCTTTCTGAGGCATCAAAAATTGAGGATGCCAAGATTTCAGAAGGAAGGTAGGCACAGACAACTGATCATTAAACTTTGAACTGATATTCCCTTGTAGACATTAACTAATACTTAAACTAAGAAACTAACAACACCAACAGAAAAATCCAGCTGAAAACCTGAGTAGAGATTTTAGGAACTTTACAGCACACTAAGGAGATAAAAATTAGCATTCAGGATTTGTCAGTTAAGAAGGCTCTAGGAAACATCCTAGCTTCCATTTGGGATACTAGAGAACTATATTCCAGTAATGGAGGTTATACAAAAGCATAGTGAAGCTTACAAAAACTAAAATCTAACCTCACATCAGCTTACTCCCAGATTGGAGTAGGTGACTTGCCCCTGCCCTTGCTGGCTTCCCGAGATTAGGGCAAATCTTTTTAGGAGCATGACAGGACAAAGCACCTGTACAATTTTTTATACAGAATGTCTGTCATTTAATAAAAATTTATAGGCATACAATGAATTAGAACAATAACAATTATTTAAAAAGCAATAAAAGCAGATAGAAGAAACCAAAACATAGGTGATCGAGCTGCTGGACTCACCAGATACAGACCTTAAGAAAGCTATAATTAACATGTTCAAAAAGATCAATGATAAAATGGAGAATTTTATGAAAAAGATGAAATCTATATAAAAAGAATAGAACTAAATATGGGTTTAATAGCAGATTACACATAGTTAAAGGGAAGACAAGTGAACCAGACTGAAGACTAATAGAAAATATCCACACTAAAACAAAAAGTAAAAACAAAAACAAAAAAAGGGAGAGAAAACCAACCATTAAGTATTTTTAAAAAGTGGGAATTGATGAAAAGACCTAGCACAAATATAACTGAACTTTCAGAAAGGATAAAGACAAAGAACTGAACATGTAAATAAAAAAAATGGCTGAGAATGTCCCCAAAGAAAGATATTATCACAGATTCAATATATACAGCAATCTAAAAAACAACAAAATACAAAGATAATCAAATATAAGCACATTATACTGAAATGACTAGACACCAAAGACAAAGAGAAAATCTTAAAAGCAAAAGACAAAAAAAAAAGACACATCAGGTTCAAGTAGAAAAGAACAGATATGGCTGCCTTCTCAAAAGGAATGATTGAAGCCAGAAAACAATGGAATGGTATTTTTAAAATGTTGCAGGGGGGGCCGGCCCGGTGGCGCACTGGAGAGTGCGCCACTTGGGAGTGTGGCGGTGCTCCCACCGAGGGTTCGGATCCCATGTGGAGCCCGGTTCCCGCTCACTGGCTGAGCGTGGTGCGGGCGCAACACCGAGGGATGCGATCCTGTTGCCGGTCCCTGGTACAGGCGCGACACTGAGGGTTGCGATCCCATTACTGGTCAGTAAAAAAAAGAGACAAAAAGGAAAAAAAAAAAAAGTTGCAGGGGAAGGGGACCTGCCAAACTAGAATTCTGTACCAGTAAAAATATCATTCAAAAGTGAAATCAATATAACGTACAATGAATTAGAACAATAACAATTATTTAAAAAGCAATAAAAGCAGATAGAAGAAACCAAAACATAGGTGATCAAGCTGCTGGACTCACCAGATACAGACCTTAAGAAAGCTATAATTAGAGAGAGCAAGATGGCGACGGGTCTGGAGTGAGCATGCCAGAGGACAGAAAGAGCCTGAGAAGTGTGTGCTGTGCTGCCAGAGTACTATTTGCATTTCCAAGAGCAACAAAAAAACAAATAAATCACTGATCAACTAATCTACAACGAAAAAAAGCAACTACAGTCTCGAGGTTTTAGGGCTGATTCAAAAGAAGATTCCTGAGAGCACCGCAACCGCGCCGGGAGACCAAGCAGCCCAAGGCAACAAAGGCCAGGAAAGACGGCAGCGGTGACACAGAGACAGAGAGGAAGGCACGGGACCAGCCCAGCTCTGGGAGCTTTGTGAGTGACCCCCAGCCCAGCCCCGCTAGGGGGCAAAGGCCCGCCCGGCCCCCGCTTACCACACCAGGCTAGGCACTGGCACCACCGCTGCCTCCATTTTCTCTGAAGGTGGCACAGCCGTCCGGCTCAGATCAGGCAGACCAGCCATCTTCACTTGGCGCAGCTCCTCACTGAGCCGTGCCACTTGTGTGCCTCAGCGCGGGGCCCCCTGGGGCCTGTGGAGCGGCTACCAATCCCACTCCTCCCGAGGATCCCTTGCGGGGCTGGTGGCGTGGGGAGCCCCCGGCCAGCGTCAGGAGGGCAGGGAAGAGGATCCCGNAAAAAGATCAATGATAAAATGGAGAATTTTATGAAAAAGATGAAATCTATATAAAAAGAATAGAACTAAATATGGGTTTAATAGCAGATTACACATAGTTAAAGGGAAGACAAGTGAACCAGACTGAAGACTAATAGATAGTATCCACACTAAAACAAAAAGTAAAAACAAAACCAAAAAAAGGGAGAGAAAACCACCCATTAAGGATTTTTTAAAAAGTGGGAATTGATGAAAAGACCTAGCACAAATGTAACTGAAGTTTCAGAAAGGATAAAGACAAAAGAATTGAACATGTAAATAAAAAAAAAATAGCTGAGAATGTCCCCAAAGAAAGATATTATCACAGATTCAATATACACAGCAATCTAAAAGACAACTAAATACATAGAAAATCAAATATAAGCACATTATACTGAAATGACTAGACACCAAAGACAAAGAGAAAATCTTAAAAGCAAAAGACAAAAAAAAAGACACATCAGGTTTAAGTAGAAAAGAACAGATATGGCTGCCTTCTCAAAAGGAATGATTGAAGCCAGAAAACAATGGAATGGTATTTTTAAAATGTTGCAGGGGGGGGGCCTGCCTGGTGGCGCACTGGAGAGTGCGCCACTTGGGAGCGCGGCGGTGCTCCCACCGAGGATTCTGATCCCACGTGGAGACCTGTTCCCGCTCACTGGCTGAGCATGGTGCAGGCGCAACACCAAGGGTTGTGATCCTGTTGCCGGTCCCCAGTAAGGGCGCGACACCGAGGGTTGTGATCCCGTTACCGGTCAGTAAAAAAAAAGACAAAAAGGAAAAAAAAAAAAACATTGCAGGGGAAGTCGACCTGCCAAACTAGAATTCTGTACCAGTAAAAATATCATTCAAAAGTGAAATCAATATAACGTTCAGTAAAACAGAATTGCAAGAATTTGTCACCAGCAAACCTGTACTGAAAAGTATACTAAAGAAGTTGTTTGAACAGAAGAAAAATGAACCCAGGAAGAAACATGAAAGAGGAAAAAATGAAGAGCAAATGAAAGTCTAAAAAAAATTAACTAAAACAATACTAACATTTTATTAGGTTAAAATATATTTAAAGCTAAAATACTTAACAATGACAGAAAAGGTGAAAGACAAATGAAATTAAAGTGTTTGATGTGCTAGCCTTGTCAAGGTGCTAGCCATGGCATGGCAAAATTACTGCCTTATACTAGACAGTGATACGTCAAGTGTGCATATTGTAATCTAAAGAGTAACTTCTAAAATAATACATGACTAACTGCCTAATAGAGGGTGAAATGGAATAATTTTAAAAACTGGTTTGTTAAAATAATGCAAGACAAAAAGAAACAGAACAGATGAGGCAAATAGACAAATTTTAAGAAGGTACTTATAAATCCATATGTAGATGAAACACTCTAATTAAAAGACAAAAGTAAAAGAGGTGAATAAATGAATAATATAAAATATAAATTAATGTAAAGAAAATCAAGAAATAAGAAATCCTGGAACAAAAAATAGATGTACCAACACCCCCCCCCAAAAAAGAAAAGCCCAAAAAGCAAATGACAAGATAGTGAACATGGAATGTAAATGGGCTAAACCATCCATTTATAAAATAAAGATTTTTAGATCGGAAAAAAAAAATTATATTTACCTATAAAGCCTGATAGTGAACATGGAATGTAAATGGGCTAAACCATCCATTTATAAAATAAAGATTTTTAGATTGGAAAAAAAATTATATTTACCTATAAAGCCCGCATCCTAAATATAAAGACAGAAATAGTGCTAGTAAAATGTTTTGTTTTGCTTTGTTTTGTTTAAAGTGGATATGCCATGCACTAAAGAAGCTGATTTTGCTATACTAATATCAAATGGTAACTTTTAGTCTATAAGCTTTACTAGAGATAAAAGAGTCATTTTATGACAAAATATTCAATCCATCAGAAACATAGTTACAAATTTGTATGTTCTTAATTATAAAGTAAAAACTAACAGACTTAAAAGGAAATAGACAAATTCTCAATTGTAGAGTGAATTCTTAACCCAGCTCTCAGTAATTAATAGAAAAAGCACACACACACGTTGAAAAATCAATGACGAATTTTTCATCTCAACAAGTTAGAAAAAGATTAGTAAATTAAAGCCAAAGGAAGTCAAAGAAAGGAAAAATCAAAAATATAGGCAGAGATTAACAAAATAAAAACAAAGGAACCACAAGAAAAGAACAAAGTTAAAAGATTACTTTAAAAAATCTTAACAAAATCGGAAAAAAATCCAAACAAGCATAAAAAAGGAAAAGCACAGTTTATTAATAACGAAAATGAAAAAGAGGTGGTTACTAAAAGCTGGAAAGAAGGGGGAAAGGAGGGAAAGGGAGAAGTCGGTTAATGGATACAAAATTACAACTAGATAGGAAAAAATAAGTTCTAGTAGTCTACAATAGTGCTAGGCATCTATAATTAACAATAATTTATCGTGTGTTCTCAAATAGCTAGAAGAGAGGAGCTCAGAGGCTTACGTCACAAAGAAATAAATTTTTGCAATGATGAATGTGCTAATTACACTGATTTCATACATGTATTGAAGTATAAATTTGTACTTATAAATATGTACAAACAATACCTGTCAATGAAAAACTACAGTAAAAAAGAAAAAAGAAATGAAAAAGACAACATCACTAAAGAAGATTCTAGACATGAAAAAGATAAAAGGAGGTATGATGAAGCTTACAAATTCCTATTTAAAAAACACAATGTATTAGAACTGACAAAAGAAAGAGTGGATAATTTGAAATTTCCTATATTAATTTTATTAATTATTAATATGTTATTAAAATGTTTCCCAAATGAAACCTCCAGGCCCAAATGGCTTCAGTTGTGAATTCTTCCAAAAATTTATGAAAGAAATAATGGCATCAAGTATTCTGAGAATATCTGTTCCACAAAATAGAAAGATTCTCACAATGCATAAAAGTAAAAAAATTCCCAAGAATGTAAAAGGTGGAAAAACCTCCCACAGTATTTAATCAAGGTCAATCAAGGTCAGCATAACTTTATTACCAAAACCTGACAAAGACTTTATAATAAAGGAAAATTTACATCATTTTCTCTCATTACTACACATGGAAACACTTAAATAAAATATGAAACAGAAATGTCTACCAATACTGCTTCTATTTAACCTTGTCTTGCAGTTCCAGAAAGTGCATAAAGAAGAAAACTATAAAGAAAATGGATAAAAATTGGAAAGGAAGAAATAAAAGTATCATTAATTATAGACAACTTGACTAGTTGTAAATTTAAAAGACTCTCAGCTAAAATAATGCAATTAATTAACAGAGTTTAGCAAGGTCACTGAATATGGTAATATACTAAGATCGATTATAATTCAATATATCAGCCAAAAGTTAGAAAATAAAATTTTAAAAATACAATTTACAATAGCTTTGAAAAACATCAATTGATTTAACAAAAACCCACAAGAAAACTAAACAAAAAACTACAAAGCATTTTTGACAGATGTCAAAGAAACGTAAATAAATTGAGGAAAACACCAAGTTTGTGGATTGGAAGATTCAATAATGTGAAGATGATAACCTGCTCCATACTTATCTATACACACATATTTATGTTCACCTAAAAGACACATACAGAAATGTAGCCAAAATTTCTATCAATAATATAAAAGATAAATTAATAGTGGTATATTTATGCAATGGAACATTATACAATAAGGAGAGAACAAAATACTACCACACCCAAGAAGGTTAAACCTCGCAAACATAAAGTGGAACGTAGGAAGCTAGACATAATGAATACTGTACCGTATGTTCCATTTACACAAAGTTCAAAATCAGGTAAATGTAAGCAGGGGGGATAGAAAAGATACTAGAAAAATGCTAATAGTGTGCTATTTCTTGATCTGGGGGATAGTTACAAGAGTGTGTTTAAGTTAATAAAATTTTATACAGCTGTTCATTTGTGATTTGTTTACTCTTCAGTATATTTGTTGTATTTTATTAAAAAGTTCAACTTGAAAACATTAAATTTATTATTACAAAACTTAAAATATAAAGGAGCCTATAAAATATACAGGAAAATATTAAAATCACTCTTAAGTTCATTATTATTTTAGTAAGTTTCTTTCAGTTTTTTTTTCCCCCTAAAAATATACCTTTATTATTATTATTTTTTTCTTCTTCTCTGTGTTTTCTTATTTAATTGTTTCTCTGGGAGATTTTTCCATGTTGTAAATATTTACCAAAATACAACTTCTAAGTGTTACCTAATATTTCCTTTTCTAGATGCAACTGGCTTACTTAAGTGATCTCACACTGTAAGACATATAAGTTGTTTTTATTTCCATTATTTTAAATGCTTCTCTGAATATTATTTTTCCATGTTGTAAATATTTACCAAAATACAACTTCTAAGTGTTACCTAATATTTCCTTCTCTAGATGCAACTGGCTTACTTAAGTGATCTCACACTGTAAGACATATAAGTTGTTTTTATTACCATTATTTTAAATGCTTCTCTGAATATTTGTTTGCAAAAAGTTGTATTTGAATTGATCGTGTGCAAAATGATAAATTGCTAATCCAGCAGACTGTACAAAATTAACTCCCACATGTGGTTCAGAACTTATATTACACTCTCACTAGTACTAATAATTGTTCTATTAAAATTTGTCAAATTGATGAAAAATTGTTTTAAATCAAATTTTATTAATTTCTAGTGCAACTGAATGTATGTTAAATCACACTTATGTTTTTTTCCTATAAATTTACTCTCTGCCTTTCCTCCCTCTCCTTTTACTTTTCTATTGAGGTATCTGTGTTTTTTCTATTATTTAGTAAAATTTCTTATGTAATAAAGATATTATGCTTTTCCCAATATATTGCAATTTTTTTCCCATTTGACAAAAAATGGGGGGAAAAACACTATAAAAATATTTTTTTTAGTGTTTGAGGAGATAGAAATAATAACATGTTTATATGTTTGAAATAGTTTTCTCTGAATTTGCTTTCACTAAACTTATGCTTGGAAAAGTCCATGGCCATTTCAGATAAATTTAATGTATGTTATGATTAACTTTATGTGTCAACTTGACTGGACCACAGGGTGCCCCGATATTTAGTTAAACGTTATTTTGGTTGTATCTGTGAGTGTCTTTCTAGATGAAATTAACATTTGAATTGGTAGAAGGAGTACAGCAGGTTACCCTTTCCAATGTGGGTGGGCCTCATCAAATCTGTTGAAGGCCTGAATAGAACAAAGGGTGAAGCAAGAAAGAAGTTTCTTCTCTGCCTGACTGTCTTCAGGCTGCAACAAGGGTCTCCTCTTGCCTTCAGACTCCCAGTCAATCTGGAACTTACACCCCTGGATCTCCTGATTCTCAGACTCAGACTGAGACTGAAACTACATCATTGGCTGTCCTGGGCCTCCAGCTTGCCAACTGCAGATCTTGAAATTTCTCAGCCTCCATAATTCCATGAACTAACTCTTCATTATAAATAAATAAATAAATAATCTATTGGTTCTGTTTCTCTGAAGAACCTTGACGAATACAATGTGCATTTGTATTTTCTTCTATTTTGGTATTTCTTCTTTTTTGTACATTTAATGTTTAAATTTATCTGAGGGTGCTGGTGAAAAGAGGAAATCAAGTGTCTTTCCTTACTGTTCGTGCCCCCTGAATGGCTGACATCTCCCTTCTACCTGTGTGAGGAACGTGGAGTTGATTACTGAGGCCCTCTCGCCTCATACCTGGCTGGGGATGATTCAGCACATCCTGGCCTGAGTAGAGTTAGTGCGCATGTGCGCCAGTGCACCCCTCGGCTCGCTGCCGCTCTCGTGTATTTTCGGTATGGAAGGCCCCAGCTCTGGACCGCTGGTTGGCGGAGCTCGCATCTGAAGAATACAGCGTGTCCACGTTGCCAGCGGCTACTCGGTTTTTCTTTAGCTTACCTGACTCAGGACCTGAACAGCACGGGGCAGAGGGGTCTGTGATCAAGCCCGACAACCTCTGAAACCCAGTTCGAATATTCTCTTTGCTGTGTCATCACTTTAGCACTTACCTCTTTTTCTATTTCTCTTTTCTAAGGGCAAGACCCTACTCCATCCTCAGCTATGGCTGGTATCCTGATCCTCTTCTCTAAATAACTGTGTTTCACTTTGACCACTTCTGTAACATCCAGTGACAACACTTTTATTGGGGGGATTCCTGGTGTCATACACTGCTCACAAATTAGGTGACTTATAAAGATATTATGCTTTTCCCAATATATTGCAATTTTTTTCCCATTTGACAAAAAATGGGGGAAAAAAACACTATAAAAATATTTTTTTTAGTGTTTGAGGAGATAGAAATATTAACATGTTTATATGTTTGAAATAGTTTTCTCTGAATTTGCTTTCACTAAACTTATGCTTGGAAAAGTCCATGGCCATTTCAGATCAATTTAATGTATGTTATGATTAACTTTATGTGTCAACTTGACTGGACCACAGGGTGCCCTAGTTAAACGTTATTTTGGTTGTATCTGTGAGAGTCTTTCTAGATGAAATTAACATTTGAATTGGTAGAAGGAGTACAGCAGGTTACCCTTTCCAATGTGGGTGGGCCTCATCAAATCTGTTGAAGGCCTGAATAGAACAAAGGGTGAAGCAAGAAAGAAGTTTCTTCTCTGCCTGACTGTCTTCAGGCTGCAACAAGGGTCTCCTCTTGCCTTCAGACTCCCAGTCAATCTGGAACTTACACCCCTGGATCTCCTGATTCTCAGACTCAGACTCAGACTGAAACTACATCATTGGCTGTCCTGGGCCTCCAGCTTGCCAACTGCAGATCTTGAAATTTCTCAGCCTCCATAATTCCATGAACTAACTCTTCATTATAAATAAATAAATAAATAATCTATTGGTTCTGTTTCTCTGAAGAACCTTGACGAATACAATGTGCATTTGTATTTTCTTCTATTTTGGTATTTCTTCTTTTTTGTACATTTAATGTTTAAATTTATCTGAGGGTGCTGGTGAAAAGAGGAAATCAAGTCTCTTTCCTTACCGTTCGTGCCCCCTGAATGGCTGACATCTCCCTTCTACCTGTGTGAGGAACGTGGAGTTGATTACTGAGGCCCTCTCGCCTCCTACCTGGCTGGGGATGATTCAGCACATCCTGGCCTGAGTAGAGTTAGTGCACATGTGCGCCAGTGCACCCCTCGGCTCGCTGCCGCTCTCGTGTATTTTCGGTATGGAAGGCCCCAGCTCTGGACCGCTGGTTGGCGGAGCTCGCATCTGAAGAATACAGCGTGTCCACATTGTCAGCGGCTACTCGGTTTTTCTTTAGCTTACCTGACTCAGGATCTGAACAGCACGGGGCAGAGGGGTCTGTGATCCAGCCCGACAACCTCTGAAACCCAGTTCGAATATTCTCTTTGCTGTGTCATCACTTTACCACTTACCTCTTTTTCTATTTCTCTTTTCTAAGGGCAAGACCCTACTCCATCCTCAGCTATGGCTGGTATCCTGATCCTCTTCTCTAAATAACTGTGTTTCACTTTGACCACTTCTGTAACATCCAGTGACACCACTTTTATTGGGGGGATTCCTGGTGTCATGCACTGCTCACAAGTTAGGTGACTTCATTATTAATCTCATCTAAATCAGACCTAATCTCAACATGTTTCCTTGGAATTTTCAGCCCAGCACTGCTGTGGAGCTCTCCAATGTCAGAGATTTTTTTCTATTTTCTCATTATTAATTCCCTGCCTCCATCTCTGTATCTGTCTCTGTCTCTGTCTCTCCTTCCCTCCCTCCCTCCTTTCCTCCCCCCCCCCCCCCCCCCCCCCTTCCCCCCCCCCCCCCCCCGCGTCTGCTGAAAAGTTCCAGAGTTACATTTGCTATGACACTGTGTACCACTGTGTAGCCAGAGACTTAGGAAAACTTTGGAAAAGCCGCTTAAAAGGTTTGAACCTCAGTTTATTCATTTGAAAAGTATGATAATAATTCTTAACCCCATCAAAATTGTTGTTGATCTCAAGTGAGAAAATGGACATAAGATAGGGTTGCCAGATAAAATACTGAACAGCCAGTTAAATTTGAATTTCAGATAAACATAGTATAAGTATGTCCCACACAATATATGGAAAATCTAATATGAAAGCACATTGTAACGTGGTAAAGAATTATTTACCAGTAAAAGGAATCAATAAGATGAAGATAAAAAAGAAAAAGAAAAAAAGGCAAACACTTCATTTGACTGTGTTTTCTCCATTTGCCTGTGTTTTCTCCATTTGCCTAGATCAGATTATGATGGTCCTAAATAACATCCATTACAATGAGGATAAAAGGGCAGGATTAATAGCCATGATGTAGCCAGTAAAGCAACTTTACTCCAAATAATGTACAGAGTCAGTTTACTAAGTCATGCCACCCCTGTACTCATTAGAGTTCTCCAGAGAAATCCAACCAATAAGGCTGATAGGTAAGTAGACAGAGAGAGAGAGAAAGAGAGACTGCTATAGATCAATATAGATAGATAGAAGATTTATTATGAGCGATTGGCTCACATTATTTTGGAGGCTGAGAAGCCCCATGATCTGCCACCTGCAAGCTGGGGGCCCAGGAAAGCCAGTGGTGTAGTTCTAGCTCAAACTTGAAGGGCTGAGAACCAGGAGTGACCATATCTGAGGGCAGGAGAAGATGGATGTCACAGTTCAATCACAAAGCAAATTCACCCTTCCTTTGCATTTTTTTCTTTTCTGACCCTCAAAAGATTGACTAATGCCTACCCACACTGGCAAAGGTGATCTTCACTCAGTCTGCTCATTCAAATGCTAATTTCTACCAAAAATACCCTCACAGACACACACAGAAATAATGTTTTACCAGCTACTTGGGCATCCCTTAGCCCAGTCAAGTGGACACATTAAAATTAACCATTACAGTCTCTATATTTTCCACCCCTTAAAAACTAGATCCTTTTTCAGGGTTCAGAGGATGGGGATAAAGGAAGTGGATCACGAGTAAGGGAGAGAGAAGAAATTAAATTGTCTTTTTCCAGAGTTCTCTGCTGAATCTGATCTTGTGTTATTCTCTTGCTGATAGTGACAGCTGTGCTGCCCAAGGCAATGCTGATTCGTTCTCAAATTAAAACAATAAAATTTACTAACAACTCTCCAAATCCTCAAGCTAAGAGATCTATAAACTGCATTCTCTCTTCCACAACTCCCTGAAATTACTTCTCCACCTCTTTTTCCTTTTTAACTACAGAATTTAAGTACTCTTCTAAAACCTTAGGACTTTATTTCTTCTCCCAGTTTGCTCTTAGCTTTGGTCTTGCTCAGCTTTAATTCCTTTTTCTTTTTCGAACTGCCTGGTTCCCTGAAAAGAGCAGAAGCTGG
>NW_007734816.1:65119-67393 GCF_000696425.1 Galeopterus variegatus
CTACAGTCTCTATATTTTCCACCCCTTAAAAACTAGATCCTTTTTCAGGGTTGAGGGGATGGGGATAAAGGAAGTGGATGAAGAGTAAGGGAGAGAGAAGAAATTAAATTGTCTTTTTCCAGAGTTCTCTGCTGAATCTGATCTTGTGTTATTCTCTTGCTGATAGTGACAGCTGTGCTGCCCAAGGCAATGCTGATTCGTTCTCAAATTAAAACAATAAAATTTACTAACAACTCTCCAAATCCTCAAGCTAAGAGATCTATAAACTGCATTCTCTCTTCCACAACCCCCTGAAATTACTTCTCCACCTCTTTTTCCTTTTTAACTACAGAATTTAAGTACTCTTCTAAAACCTTAGGACTTTATTTCTTCTCCCAGTTTGCTCTTAGCTTTGGTCTTGCTCAGCTTTAATTCCTTTTTCTTTTTCGAACTGCCTGGTTCCCTGAAAAGAGCAGAAGCTGGAATCAGACTGACACAGGCTCTGATCCCTGCTCACTCACTTACAGCAGTGAGCTAGTTAGGGATCCTGGCACAGTTTCAATCTTCTCATCCCTATAACGGGCCTTCTAATACTGTTGCAGAAATTTTCTGGCAGCGTTGCAGTCAAACAGAGTTTACTGGACAACTTGTAGACTGTTTCAGGCCTATGATATAAGTATTCATTTCTTTGAAAATCCCCCTCTCAAGAACAGAGGACATATCTGTACCATTGATCCTTGCATTATGGTCAGAGTCAAATCAGAAAATCTAAGTGATGGAGAGTGAGCAAACGCCTCAGCTCTGAGCTTGGGAATACAGATGCATATGGATTTAGAGCAGTGTTTTTCTGGAATTAAAATTAGTGGTGGATAGACTTTCAATCTCTCCAGAGAGGGATTTTTCTCATAGTCATTTTTCTGTATAATGAGGTCCTCAAAATACCTCTCCTAAGATGTGCTGTACTTATATTAGTTGGCTTTTTCAAGAACACTCACATGTATAGGCTTATTACATCCTCACAGTTACGTTAAGTAAGCAGGGAAAATATTTTTACCCTTGTTACCCTTGCTTTACAAGTGAGGTGGCTGAAGTTGCAGAGAATAAGTATGAAAGGAAACACAATTAGGCCGTGGCAGATCCAAGTGTTGGCTTTGTGTATTCAAAATCAGAATAGGTGCTGTAGCTAGAACTCTTTCTTTTTTCTTGAAACATAGTTGATTGTACATATCTGTGGGGTGGTACCACGTTGACGACTGATACCTGTGTGCAATATGTGATGCTCAAATCAGTACAGTTAGTATATTCATCATTACACAATGTAGTCGTCTTTTGTGGCCCTTTACCAATTTCTCATGAACACCCCCTGCTTCCCACCTCTGGTAACCTCAGTTCTGTTCTCTCCTTTTGAAAGTTCGATGTATTATTGTGATTGTTGTATCTCTCTTTCTTTTTTTATTTTTTTATCATTATTATTATTATTAGCTCTGACTTATGAGTGAGGATATGCAGTATTTCTCTTTCTGTGCCTTGCTTATTTCACTTAATACATTTTTCTCTAAGTTCACCCATGTTGCTGTGAATGGCAAAATTTCATTCTTTTTTATGGTGCAATAGTATTCCATTGTGTGAATATACCACATTTTCCTTATCCAGTCATCTGTCGATGGACATTGAAGGTGGTTCCAACTTTTGACTATTTGAAAGAGTTGCAATAAACACAGGGGTGCAGATATCCCTCTGACACGTTGATTTCCTTTCCTTTGGGTATATACCCAGGACTGGGATTGCTGGATCATATGGTAGATCTATCTGTAGTTGTTTGAGGAAACTCCATTCCGTTTTCCATAATGGCTGCACTAATCTACCACCAACAGTATAGGAAGGTTCCCCTTTCTCCACATCCTCACCAAAATTAGTTACTTTCTGTCTTTTTGATAATAGCCAGCCTAACTGGAGTGAGATGATATCTCAGTGTGGTTTTGATTTACATTTCCATGTGCAGCATGATCCCTAAGATGCTGGTAGACTTTCTGTGCTAGTTTAGGGCTATTTCCCTGCCATGATGATGTTATCCTCTGGTTAGGTAGCACATTTAATTCTATATTTAGATGAACTCTTTGAAAGTCTTTATTCCTTCATCCAGTGTGGATTAGAGGAACAGCAATATATAGTAGAAAAATAATTATAGACTGAGATCTAAAAATTTTGATTTCTAGTCTCAGTACTACTATGATTGGTTTTGGACAAGTCATCTAACCCCTCTAGGTCTCATCATTTTCACGTAAAAAAAAAAAA
>NW_007734816.1:68454-84217 GCF_000696425.1 Galeopterus variegatus
GCGGGAGCACCGCCACACTTCCCAAGCGGCGCACTATCCAGTGCACCACCGGGCCGGCCCTAGATTTGAAATTTTCTAAATGGAATGTTAAAGCTGGAGGTGGGAAAACACCTGCTGGAGATTCTGATTGAAAAGTGAGCCATGTGAAAGAATGAGACCATGTGGAATCTCCTTTATGTTAAAGGTAGTGACAGAAGCATCAAGCTTTGGATCATCATTGATCACAAAGTCAAGTTTGAGACACAGCAGTGATGGACTTCCCAGCTATGTCATCAGTGTTCAGGAGCTGTGAAATCAGTGTTTTCCTCATCAGACTACCCCTGCCGTGTGATTGTGGATGTCATTCCTGAAACATAAGCTCTATCATGGTTGATCTCCCCTCCCACCTATTTTTTGAGCTCCCTCAATATCATTTTAATTAATTATTTTCCTACTTAGTCAACAAAGTTTGCTTCATGTTCATAACTTAGAAATTTGACTCATACAGAAGCCAATAACCTATGAAGATAAATGCCTATTGCCAATGTCATAGAACTGGAGAACTTTGACTAGTGTGGTGTAAACATATTTATGTTTCAAAGACAAGAAAACAAAGGGAAGAAACACCATGAAAGAATAAATCCTGATTTGCTGTAGGACTGCTGGGGTTGATATCTACTTCCCATGTGGCAGATGCTCTGAGACTCAACCTACCTCTTTTGAATTACCATACACAGGAACGTTTCTCTAGGCAGGGAAACCACAGAGTCAAGCTATGATCCAGAAGAGAACACTAACATCCCTTACACATCAACTATATCCTTCCCAATCAAAAAACACATAGACTATAGGAGTGTCCAGCCCTGTGTCAGACGCCTAGGGTTGAATGAACAATGTTGGATCATGTGTGTGAGGTTTGAAAGAATTGTTACATTTTATTTATTTTGTTTAGATCAGTAGTTCTCAAACCAAAGTGTGCATAAGAATCACCTGGGGATCATGTTAAAACACAATTACCTGAGATTCTGTTTGGTATGTCTGGGGTGAGACCTGAGACTATGCATTTCCAACAAGTTTCCAGGTGATGACGCTGCCATTCTGAGAATCTCACTGTAAGCAAGGCTCTAGACAACTTAAAGGATGTCTACAAGTGCCTGTTAGACTTAGTAACAAGGTGTCATTGATGGCCTTGAATAAAACAGCTTCAGCTGAGTAGTGGAGGTGGAAGCCAGATTAGTAGTCCCCAAAATGAAAGAAAGTGGGGACAGCAATGAACCCTCTAGAAATGCAAGAGATGAAATATTAAATGTGAGAAACTCTTAATGGCTAACAGGAAAGAGCCAACAGAGAAGAGGTGAAGCAATTGGAATTAGAGGCACTGATCGAGGAATAAATAAATGTCTTAGGTAGGCTAGACAGGGTAGGATCCAGGGTGCAGGTTAAGAATTTGCTTTTGACAAAAAAGAGACGCCTCTTCTACCCTAACAAGTGGGGAATAAAAAGAAAGATTGAGAGAATATGTACAGGTTAGTAAATTTGGTGTCAGTAAGTATATGGTTCCTGTATGCTAGTGAGGAGGGGAGGCTAAAACATTTGAAGAGCATGAGGAAGGTTGGGAACAGCCATGTGGGTATACACTAATCAAGAAAATTGATTAGGCAACTATACTAGAATAGCTGTACATTGCTGAAAGTCCAGAAGTATATCTAATCTACAGGTGATTTTTTTTTCTAGTAGCACTTAGCATCCTGGATACAGACTAAAATAAGGTATATAATTAAGTTCACCTAGGACTGGGGTTTTGCAAATTTGGTTGCAATGAAAGGACAATGGAGCAGGAAAATTTATTTCTTGAAGGTCTGATTTTTGTATCTTGTTAAAGTAAGAACTGGGAAAGGGTTCTCTATGTTAACGTTACGTCCAATATTGAAGAGAAATGTTAAAATTTTAATTGTTCACTGCTTAGGTATTAATGGGAAATGCATTCATTAACAGGGAAAACTATATAAAATGTGACTTTTGTAGTGCATTAAGCTAAACTTCAGTCTGCATTTTAAATTCCTATCAGGAGCAACTATTAGAAGAATAATGAAATAAGTCATTTTCATATATTTATAGCATACATGCGTTATTCTCAATCTCTTAGAAAGATCAGCCTATACAAATGAATTTAAGTGCTTTTTCATTAGTACAAATAAAATGTTAAGTATTACAAGGAATTGCTGTAAATACTTTAGGCTAAAGTACTTTCAGTAATCTTTTTCTTGAACGATGGTGGCAGTTAAAAGGACATTTCAATACTTGCTCTTGATAATGACAAACATAAACCTGAAGAAGCAAAATCTTTTTTTTCTTGGAAAGCACATGACATCCACAGTTGGAAGGTAGGATTATAACATGAATTTCTCCTTCCCATTTAAGGCCCATATGGTCAATGCATTTAAGGTGGAGAAAGGTGTTTTAACATTTTCAGAGCTCCTCTCCACTCTGCTTCCTACGCTCCACTTTTGGTCAACATTACTTTGAGGTCCTTTCTGCCTTTCTGTTATACCATCTCCACAGAGAATCAGCTCCAAAGCTTTATCAAGGACTGCAAGGCCCTTCATGATGTGGCCCCGAGCTACTTACTCTGATCATTAACTGTGTTGAAATAACACGAACCTCCTTTTTCAAGAAAGCCAAGCACACCCCTGTCTCAGAACACTTGCATTTGGATTCCTTCTGTCTAGAATACTCTTCCGTCAGACATTTACATAGCTCACGTTTTTAGTTAATTTGAAAGCCATCTCCTCAAAGCTAACTTCCCTGACGATTCCATCTGAAGTATCAGACTCCCTCACCCTACACTTGACTCTGTGCACTAGAACCTGCTGCTTTCTCTTTTACCCACCAGTGTTCTGGTTACGGCCTGTGTTAACCTTCTGATTTTCTTTCTGGAAAGTTTATGTTTTTCCTAACTTCCCTGACGATTCCATCTGAAGTATCAGACTCCCTCACCCTACACTTGACTCTGTGTGCTAGAACCTGCTGCTTTCTCCTTTACCCACCAGTGTTCTGGTTACGGCCTGTGTTAACCTTCTGATTTTCTTTCTGGAAAGTTTATGTTTTTCTCCTTTGTTTCTTTTTGTGTCCAATTTACTTTAATGTTATGAAAACTGGTATAAATAGAGGGGCTTTGTTTCTGAGTAAAAAACAAATAAATAAATGAATAGATAAAATATCAGGCTCCATCATGCTACGCTTGACTGTGTGGTAGAGCCTGCTGTTTTAAAAAATCTATCCTTTCCTTTTCCTGTAGAATTAGAGCTGCCCAGCTACACTATGTTCTATAAAAGTCTACTATGCTCTGTGCTGTATAACACTGTACTCTGTACCGGCATAACCCACCCCTCTTGCATTTAGTGACCTACACTAAGTTCTCCCCAATGGAATGTAAAAGGAAGTGGTGTGTACTGTTTCCAGGCCAGCTCCAAGGTCCCAGGTATACCATCTCTTTTCTCCCTCTCCTCTTCTCAGTGGTCACCCAGTCACAATCATAAAGATAACAACATGGCCCTAAGGAATTATGAAGCAACACAGTGGAAGAAAACAAGGCCCATGAATAGCCACGTGGAGCAAAGCTGTCCACCAGCCTAGACTACTCACCGCAACTATTAAGTGAAAGAGAAACAAACTTCTGTCAAATTCTTTCAGCCACTGAGTTTGTATCGAACTTCTTTATTATAGCAACTTAGTCTTACTCCAGCTTTGCCACACTTATCCCTATAGCACTTACCACTACTTGGCATTATCTTACGTGTGTGTATATTTTATTTTCTTGCTTATTGTATGTTTTCCTCACCAAAACGTTGCTCCATGAGGAGAGAGACTTTGTATTGTTCCTGGTTGTGTCCCAGCATGTAGAACAGTGCCTAACATGTACTAGGCACTCAAAAAACCTCAGTGAATGAGTGATGAGTACATGAAAGACTGTTGAACGATCTATACCTTCAACAAGAGCTCTGCTTCCAGATCTGCCTTTCCCATCCCCTCGGTACCTCCTGCCCTCCCAAATGTCCTCCCCGATGTGTGCCTATGTGCTGTGCACATGCCAGGACTGAGTCTGTGCAAAGCCGGGGCTTCGTCATGGGGACCCCAGGCAGCAGGGGTCTTGATCATAAGCAACATTGTAGCCTCCTCCAGTGAGAGCAGCTGAGCCCTACAGAAATGTAATTCTATAACTTTGCTTTCAGGGGGTGTACACCTCTGTCAGGTATCTTTACACTAAAGGCCATTTCAGAAAGTAGACAGGTTGGCAAAGCAAAAGAAATTGAGCCCTGCAAAGAACTCATCTCCAAGATTAAATCTTTGAAGATCCTCAGATAGCTATTATTACCCTGGCTCCCTTCCAACTGAGAGAGTCAGCAAAATGATCAGTGTCTTATCTCCCAGGTAAAGGAGGATACTCAGAGCCCATTTCTTTTTGAGTGTATAAAATAAAAAATTTACTGAGTGGTTACTTCCTGTGTTTGGCAGTTTTAAGATAGACAGTACTTTCCTATAACAAAGGGGGAGTTGGCAGTAGCAAGTTTTCACATGCTAAAAGAGCTCCTCAGCTGCTTCGGGTGTGATTGTTAAATGGATTTAAGTGCTGCATTTTTTAAAAATAATTTATGGAATTGTTGATTAAATATACTTTGTATTGTACTTTCAAGGCTAGCCCGAGGTTCCAGCTAACTTAAAATCAATGTTAGCTAATAGACTAGTAATGTTGAACAGATTCTTTTGCAATTTCATCTTTCGACTAATTAACTGCTTCAATACACACACACACACACTAATTGTATTTTAACTTATATTAAATCATGACATAATCTCTATACTGAAGGTTGAACATTGGTCTAATTATTTCAATGGTCTTTTCTGCCTTACTTTTTCTACATAGATTATAAGTTCCCTGAAAGCAAGGTTTGTGTTTAATAGTTTCCTTGTTCATCAAAGAATTTAGCACAGAGCTATAAATGTAATACACTCTCAATGAATACTTGGTTAAATAATTAGGATTAAAAGTTAATTTGTTGCTGCAATATATACAAACCTCTAAGAAGCTCTAAGTTCTATCTATTCAGATTTTATTAAACACTAAGTAATTAACGCAGATTCACAGACTGAAGATCCAAATTAAATTAGGCTGTTCTGAAGGAATCATGCTGTGGCTCCATTCATTTTCAATTTTATCTAAAATAAGGATTGAAAATATCACTAGAAATTTAAAATGTATCTTTCCCCATAGCAATGTACTTTACTTCTTTAGGATGCTGATGAATTCTTGCAGTAGTATTCTTAGACCCAAAGAAGCAGATCCCCTGACATAGACACTGTGCCACAGGGGCCTGATCTCTGTAGCTTTGGAATGTCTTCCTCAAAAATTTCTAAATCCTCCTCAAGTGCCTGGGACCAGCTTGGGCCACCAGTGCCATCTACATAAGATGCTCCAAACCCAGACTGGAACCTGAGTGGTCTCAGGTTGCCTTTTCTTCCATCTGGGGCACCCTCCAACCCTTTACTCCACATGTGGCATTGACTAGATGTTCCAAGAAGCTCCAGGATTCATATCTAGAGGTTTGAATTAGGGTCCCATGTCTGGGAATTTGTTCTAGGAGAGTGGTCTATCAAGTGGGTCACTCTCTCTGGTAGATGAGATATTTCTTTCACAGTATCATAGAAGATGTGTCTGCAAGAGAAATCTTGATTTGGGCTGGCACTTACTCATGTGGGAAACAGCAGGAGTTCAGGGATCTGGACTACTAATTGTTCGTCTCTGACCATTGGGCTTTACCTGCCTATGGGGGCTTTTGCGTCAGCTCTGGCTCCTTTGTGTTCTGGCAATACTGCTGCTTCTGATCTGTAGAACCAGAGGGAGATGAGGGAGGTGGCAGATGTCCTTTGCCTTTGCATACCTTACCACTGACACTACCACTGCAGTATCTCTGCCGTGTGTGAGGCAATACTCTGTGGGTGGTTGTGTCTATATTCTCTGAGGGATTTCAAGATACTACATAATTCCAGTGGGTCCTTGCAATCACCATACTAGCTTGCCTCAAAACAATAAAGTAGTGTTCTGCTCTCCTGGGTCAGTCTTAAGCCCACTGAATGTATTAGCCAAAGCTGCTATAATCAATTGCCACAAAATTAGTGGCATGAAACAACAGAAATTTATTCTATCACAGTTCCGGAGGCCAGAAGTCCAAAACCAGTTTCACTGTGTTGAAATTAAGATGTCAACAGGTCCATGCTCCCACAGAAGCTCTAGGGGAGAATTTCTTCCTGGATTCCTCCAGCTTCTGATGGCTGTCAGATTTCCTTTGTTTGTGGCATATTTCCCAGTCTTTGCCTCCATGGCCACATTGCCTTCTTCTTCTGTGTCAATCTCCCTCTGTGTCCTCTTATAAGGACAGTCGTGATTGCATTTAGGGCCCACCCAGATAATCCAGGATAATATTCTCATTTTGAGATTTGCAACTTAACCATATCTGCAAAGTTTCTTTTGCCATAGAAGGTACCATTTATAAGTCCCAAGAATTAGGGACTTTGCTATATTTGGAGGCCATTATTTAGTCTACCACACTGGATAGGGGATGGGCCTCCCACAAGCAAATATGCTAGTCTTTTTGTCCGATTCTTCCTGCTGGTGGTGGTGGGTGAGAAGCAGAGGTAGAGTTAACAGTGAGTGAGATCACAGATAAAGAATGTAGTGATGTCTGCCTAAAGTGTTCAAGATATGGTTGTCAGATATGTTTTTATACTAAAAAATTCTGAACGGTAAATTTTAAAAAATATTGCACACATTTTCCTTCATATCCTGAATAAGGTTTGCATTTTTGGTGACCATTGATGAGGGAGAGTCATTGAGAAAGAGCCATCACAGGTAGCAGGAAGGATAATGCAACTTCATGAATAATGAAGTAACCAGCATTAAACAAACAGTATTGGGGAAATGCACAGGCAAGAGGACCTATGTTGTTTCAATAAAAACAGGCATCAAAGATTCATATCTCTCACCATTTTCACAGAGATATGAAATTATTCAGGAATGGCACGTTTGACAATAAAGAACACAAAGAGATAATTTTTAGCCATGAACAGGAAGATATGGTGCTTGGGTGATACAAATAATCTCATGCATTGATTAAACAATAAAAAAAATTTAATTACCTCTTTTCTATTTATTTTTTAAAACTATTAATAAGTCTCTATACCTCACATAGTTACATAAATTTTATAATACATTTTTAAATCGAATTACTTATATAGATAGGGGCCCCATAAAAAATATTTGCATGGGGCTTCTCAAATCCTAGAAGCAGCTTTGAGCTTTTCTATACATTGTGTATGTGGGGTGGGAGGGGAGACTAATGGTGGAAATTTAGGTACAAAATTCTTGGTTACCTACTTCATTATTCAACAAGTTCTTATGAGCAACTACTGGTAAAATTTGATTCATATTATAATTTATGGAATTTTTATAGAGACAAGAGGGTTTTTTGTTCTAACATTTTATGTATACTTTATCTTCCCACTGAATAGAAATCTCCATGAAACTAGAAAGCACCTGTTTTACTACTTTAATCTTCTACAGCATCACAAACAAAATTGAGTCAATGAATATTTGGCAAATGGATACATGAATGGTACCTTCCCTGAAAGTTTGTAAAAGAGTGACATTCCCATTCTGTAATTCAAACACATTACACTGTAAATATAGAATAAAATGGCAGCTAAACTGAACTGATCAAAAGCTCAGTTTTTCTCTNCTCCTTTGTGTTCTGGCAATACTGCTGCTTCTGATCTGTAGAACCAGAGGGAGATGAGGGAAGTGGCAGATGTCCTTTGCCTTTGCATACCTTACCACTGACACTACCACTGCAGTATCTCTGCCGTGTGTGAGGCAATACTCCGTGGGTGGTTGTGTCTATATTCTCTGAGGGATTTCAAGATACTACATAATTCCAGTGGGTCCTTGCAATCACCATACTAGCTTGCCTCAAAACAATAAAGTAGTGTTCTGCTCTCCTGGGTCAGTCTTAAGCCCACTGAATGTATTAGCCAAAGCTGCTATAATCAATTGCCACAAAATTAGTGGCATGAAACAACAGAAATTTATTCTATCACAGTTCCGGAGGCCAGAAGTCCAAAACCAGTTTCACTGTGTTGAAATTAAGATGTCAACAGGTCCATGCTCCCACAGAAGCTCTAGGGGAGAATTTCTTCCTGGATTCCTCCAGCTTCTGATGGCTGTCAGATTTCCTTTGTTTGTGGCATATTTCCCAGTCTTTGCCTCCATGGCCACATTGCCTTCTTCTTCTGTGTCAATCTCCCTCTGTGTCCTCTTATAAGGACAGTCGTGATTGCATTTAGGGCCCACCCAGATAATCCAGGATAATATTCTCATTTTGAGATTTGCAACTTAACCATATCTGCAAAGTTTCTTTTGCCATAGAAGGTACCATTTATAAGTCCCAAGAATTAGGGACTTTGCTATATTTGGAGGCCATTATTTAGTCTACCACACTGGATAGGGGATGGGCCTCCCACAAGAGAATATGCTAGTCTTTTTGTCCGATTCTTCCTGCTGGTGGTGGTGGGTGAGAAGCAGAGGTAGAGTTAACAGTGAGTGAGATCACAGATAAAGAATGTAGTGATGTCTGCCTAAAGTGTTCAAGATATGGTTGTCAGATATGTTTTTATACTAAAAAATTCTGAACGGTAAATTTTAAAAAATATTGCACACATTTTCCTTCATATCCTGAATAAGGTTTGCATTTTTGGTGACCATTGATGAGGGAGAGTCATTGAGAAAGAGCCATCACAGGTAGCAGGAAGGATAATGCAACTTCATGAATAATGAAGTAACCAGCATTAAACAAACAGTATTGGGGAAATGCACAGGCAAGAGGACCTATGTTGTTTCAATAAAAACAGGCATCAAAGATTCATATCTCTCACCATTTTCACAGAGATATGAAATTATTCAGGAATGGCACGTTTGACAATAAAGAACACAAAGAGATAATTTTTAGCCATGAACAGGAAGATATGGTGCTTGGGTGATACAAATAATCTCATGCATTGATTAAACAATAAAAAAAATTTAATTACCTCTTTTCTATTTATTTTTTAAAACTATTAATAAGTCTCTATACCTCACATAGTTACATAAATTTTATAATACATTTTTAAATCGAATTACTTATATAGATAGGGGCCCCATAAAAAATATTTGCATGGGGCTTCTCAAATCCTAGAAGCAGCTTTGAGCTTTTCTATACATTGTGTATGTGGGGTGGGAGGGGAGACTAATGGTGGAAATTTAGGTACAAAATTCTTGGTTACCTACTTCATTATTCAACAAGTTCTTATGAGCAACTACTGGTAAAATTTGATTCATATTATAATTTATGGAATTTTTATAGAGACAAGAGGGTTTTTTGTTCTAACATTTTATGTATACTTTATCTTCCCACTGAATAGAAATCTCCATGAAACTAGAAAGCACCTGTTTTACTACTTTAATCTTCTACAGCATCACAAACAAAATTGAGTCAATGAATATTTGGCAAATGGATACATGAATGGTACCTTCCCTGAAAGTTTGTAAAAGAGTGACATTCCCATTCTGTAATTCAAACACATTACACTGTAAATATAGAATAAAATGGCAGCTAAACTGAACTGATCAAAAGCTCAGTTTTTCTCTGTTTATCACATTCTGTATCTGGCCTTAATGTCTGACCAAAACCTAGATGCAATAACGTATTTGATTCTCCAATTGCAAACCTTAAGTCTTTGGTCACTGTAAATATAGAATAAAATGGCAGCTAAACTGAACTGATCAAAAGCTCAGTTTTTCTCTTTTTATCACATTCTGTATCTGGCCTTAATGTCTGATCAAAACCTAGATACAATAACGTATTTGATTCTCCAATTGCAAACCTTAAGTCTTTGGTCAAAGTTTTCAAAGAAAGTTTCCTTCTTTATCAATTTCCAGGTAGATTAGTTGCAAACATGTCCAGCAGTGGCCATTAACAGGGAGTGATCCTGCTTCCCAGAAGGTATTTCAGAAATGTGCAGGAGCTTTTTTGGTTGTCATAATGATTGTGCAGAATGATTGACATTTAGTGAGCAGAGGCCTGAAATCTGTGGCACAATAAAGGACAGTTCTGTGTTCTACACGACATTCATGTAGGTGAAAAACCTTCTATAAGTGGTCTGAGTTTTACACCTATATCCATGTGAAATGAAAAATATTGTATGTTTTTATATGATTTTAATGTACACTGAGTTTTCTAGGATTGTAGCCTCTATGTCCATTGAGGAAAGAGTTTGCTTCATTTTGTTTGAAACTTTACATAATCTGCTGACCATTTTGGGAAATTACATCATCACAGGAAAAACTGCTTGTGGTATTAACTACTCTATACACCACACCTGTAGCAGTTTACATCTATAGCTGTAGATGTATAGAAGCAAGCATTCAATGACTTGTAGTTTAGCATTTCCAAGCATTTCTACATTGAAATGCATACTGTGTTATTATACATTAATTTTCTTGGATTTCACCCTTATATTGCAATTAGAGAATTATACTGATTTTTAAAAATTATGTTTGTAGGTAGGCAGGTTATATTATTTATGATAGATGACGGGGTGTTGCAAATGGTTTTTGAGAACTAGTAATGTACAACATTTAAATGCAGTCCTCTCTTTGTAGAACTAGAGTATAGATTAGAAAGTTTGAGAGCACCAGGAACAATTGGTGTGCATTGGAGAAATGAGGGTGTGCTCGTGAATCAATCTCATTTGATGCTGGGTGGTTTTTTTAATTTGTTTTTTTGTATTGATTTGTTTTCTTGCCTCTTTGATGTTGCTTTCAGCTAATAAATACCCAGGGGGAACGGCAAAGGCAATATTCTGGGAGCCATGGGGAGCCAATGGAAGACATTACACTGCTTAGTAACCAACACTCGACCAGTTGCTTTATATGAGTGGTTTGATTCAGTAATGGACAGAAATGATACAGCTGTCATGGAAACAATCTACTCTACTTGATTTTATTTGCACCATGTTTGAGCACACATCATACAGATTACATTTTGCTGCAGAAGCATCTCAAGACAAACAAGATTCATTTTAGCAACACTGGAATGTAAACTCCATGAAGAGATGGACTTTGTAATTTTTATACATATTGTTTCTCTAGTTTCCAGAACAGTGCTTAAACATAGTAGCCATTAAATAAATACTTAATTTTGAATGGAGGTACGATGGAGCACCAACCTTGGATCTTTGTTTTCTGGACACTATTATTTTATCATTACTAATGATTTCAGTAGGACTAGAATCTAAATTCAGTACCGGGCAGACTACCTTATGATGGTGGCAAAATATCAAATATGTTTTTGATAATTAAATATAGGAGATTTTCGTGGATAGTGAAATTAATATTCCACCCTGAAATTAATCTTTATTTATTTAAAAGTAAGTAAATAAACAAACAAACAAACAAACAAAGCGTGAAGACCAAGAAGGCCTCTTCAGATTCTGCCTTAGTAACATTAATTCCTACAAGAAAAGCTCCAATAGCCAGATTTTTGCCTCAGTCAGTTTTCACTGGAAGTCCATTTTGAAGCTATTTAAAATAAACAAACAAACAAACAAACAAAGCGTGAAGACCAAGAAGGCCTCTTCAGATTCTGCCCTAGTAACATTAATTCCTACAAGAAAAGCTCCAATAGCCAGATTTTTGCCTCAGTCAGTTTTCACTGGAAGTCCATTTTGAAGCTATTTGTTATTCCAATACAGAAAGAATTCAGCCAAATCATGAATCACTATCATTAATTATTCACTGGGATTAAGGAATCGGTTATAACCGTGTTTCCATTTAATCCTGTTTTATTAATTTATATTCTTGGCAAACTCTTCTACTAAACGGATTCTAGCTTACTGTGGGGACCCAGAGAAAGAACGGAAAGTCCCTGGGGTCAAGGAGCAGCATTTGCTTTAATATGATAAAATAAATTAGCATGGGATTATGGGTGCTATTAGCATAAAATCCCCCACTGCTGCTGCTCTGGCCTTCAGGAGAATGTTGAGTGATTATGCTGACTATTGCCTGATTTTCTATCAAATTGGAGCTTTCTGAATAGCTATCCTAAAGTGAGCAGGTAGTGTGAGAAGTTGCTGCTGTTTGTGAATATGTCAGTGTGTGTGTGTGCACGTGTGTGTAGAGTGTTTGCACATGCTGGCACAGTGGAAAAAATGTGTGAATTTCTGCCTCAAAAAAGACCTACAGATCACTGGTGGTCCATCCAGCATTACTTTTCTACTCTGGTAGTGGAACAAAGAGGAACAGAGTATTTTCCCTGTTATCACTTCCAAAGTTTAAGGCTGAGCAGAGTCTGCTCTAACTTTACTTTTGCTCTTTTCTCTAGACTCTAGCTATGAATTCTAGCACCTTAATCAATGATATAATTAAGTCTTAGGTTTCTCAATTAAAAAAAAGAATTTTATGCTTTTGACGTATCTTCTTCAAAGTTCTGCTTCCTCCTCATTTGTTTCGAAATTAGCTCTTACAGAGTTTAAGTAGTGTTCCAAGGTTTCTGATTTTTATTTTAAAAAACCCTACATTTTTCATGTGTGTCCCCTTCATTGTTTTAGATTTCAGTCCTATTTACAAATGGGCTTCAATTTCTCAGCCAAAGGCAGTACACAGAGTTCCGCATTTCCACATAAGAGTAGAGCCCATTACTCAGGCTGCAGGAGACTTCTTAAGTCTTGTTCTAACAGCTATCCCCTTTGCATCTTTATTTACATTTTATATATAGAACATGGGTCTAGATCTCGCACTTTCTTCCAAAGACAAAAGGTAGAAACATAGATGCACAAGGATGCAGAGAAAAAGGAACTCTCATACATTGTTGGTGGGACTACAGAATGGTGTAGCCTTTATGGAAAATGGTATGGAGGTTCCTCAAACAATTGCACATAGATCTACCATATGACCCCGCTATTCCACTCCTGGGTATATACCCAGAGGAATGGAAATCATCATGTCAAAGGGATACCGGTACTTCCATGTTTATTGCAGCACTATTTGCAATAGCCAAGAGTTGGACCCAGCCTAAATGCCCATCATCAGATGAGCAGATAAGGAAAATGTGGTATATCTACACAATGGAATACTGCTCTGCTATGTAAAATAATGAAATACTACCATTTACAGCAACATGTATAGACTTAGTGAAAATTATATTAAGTGAAATAAGCCAGGCACAGAAAGAGAAATACTGCATGTTCTCACTTATATGTGGGAGCTAATAAAAATAAATAAATAAGTATACAAACAATTAAATGGGAGGGAAGACACAACAATCACAATAACTCCTTGAACTTGTTAAGATAAGTGAACAGTTACGATGTTGATGGGGAGCAGCGGGGAGAGATAGGGAGGAAAAGGAGGAATTGGGAAAGGGACATGAAAATCAACTACATTGTATATTGATAAATTAAAATAAAAATAAATAAAAATGTATTCCCCTGGATTTGTAAATCAATCATGTTTCAAATTAATTGGATCTATTTTAAAATGTACTGATAATTAATTTTAGAATATTTTTGTGTTGTGAAAAATCATTCTGCTTTATCTGTGACTTATAAACCCTAGTCTACAATTATTAGTTTTGCTTTTTGAAAAAAATGAAATGTTGAAGATTAGGTTCTCTTCCCAATTTTACGACTTGTTACCAGATAATCTAGTTGTTTGGGGGGATTCAAAGAACACAGTGCCCTCTCTCTGCGCTCACAAAGCTTACAATTAGTTAGAGAAGTGGTTTAAGGGGCTTGCCAGACACTTACATTTTGCCACTTGTTTGTGATTTGAGCATGGCTGGTAGAGTCTGAAAGAATTAGGTTTGAACTAATTTTCTTCCTTCTACTGATTGGGTGAATTTGAGCAAAAAGAGAATTAAATTCCTAGAACTTCTATTTTCTATGTTAACATAAATGTAAATATTTATGTATCATACAGTTGATGGAAATTGCCTGTAATCCTATATGCAGATTTTCCAGAACAGGAATAGATGCAGGGAAGACACTTTAATAAATATAGTCATCATGCACAGCACCTCCAGCCGAGTTGTGATCAGTCATTTTGTTCTGGGGACGAACTGAAGAACTATCCTTAAACCTTGATGGCACCAGAAAAATGTGTAGTCACAATGGTCTAGACCAGGGCTTCCCAGACTTTTACATGAAACACATAGAATACTACAGCATTTATAAAGCACACGTGAGCCTGTAAGAAAATGACCTGAGTACTCCGACTTCTCTTGCCTGCCAAGGTGGCCACCTGGGGGCTAAGGGAATCAATAAATTGGCCCGCCAGCCCCAAGGACCATGGGAAGCTATTATATCAGATTCTAGACACTTGAGGAGTGCAGTTATGCAATTTAGAAAATGAAGTCACAAGAGTTTAACAAACAAGCAAATTGCTCATGATATGTGTTAAGTGGGACATCATTAAAGAGTATTTTATATCTGAAATCAGAGAATAAATGAGAACTTTTTAATATTATAAGAGGAATCCCTCTAAAAAGAAAAATACTGATTTTTTAATTAGAAGCACAATTCAGCCATTCTTTCTTGATTGGTATGTAAGTAAAATGAACTTTTCGTCTCTTTTAAGACAATGTGGGCAACTTTTTTTCCCTGCATTTCCAAATCTTACTGTACACAGATGACATCACTATTAGGGCCTCAGAGTTCAAAAGATGGCTCCTCTCCTCTTTTCTCTTTGCTTTGCTTCTTTATTCCTCTTTCCCAATACAGATGAGAACAAGTCCTTGAATATTAGGCATGGTGCAAGATCTCCTTCCACCCACCAACACAGAGCTCTCACCAGTGCTTCCTTACCCTGGAGCTACTGCTATCAGTTAGCAACTGAAAATCGTGAGATTGCTTTGCAAAAATGAGTTATTTCATTTTATGAAATTTGTATATGGGCTGTTCGAAGTTATTTGATATTAAAAATGTGAGAAGGAAACTCCACTGGGAGTCGCAGAGCAGCAATAACATTTAAATAAATTACTAAGCCTGACATCCAAATAGTTTATTTTTCAATACCCCACCACTCTTCATGACAATTCTTGGCCATAACCATAATGCTTTAGGACCAGCCTTGTTTATCATGCTTCAGGAATGCTACCTGTTTTGCCTTTAATCCAGTTCTAAGTGCTTTATCTTAAGAACATATTGGACTACCTGCACACATAGACAGAGTGCAGGAAATGCTTCTGCACCAGTTTGCTTCAACTCAGCTGTTATTCAGAGGGATGCCACTCGAAATATTATCTGTTCAGTCAAGTTCTGTAAAGGAGGAGATGCTTTCAAGGGTCAGCCCTATAGCAAAGAAAACTCATTTGTATTTTTTTCTTTTTCTTTTTTTCCTCTATTAAAAACTTGGCTCCCCTGAGTTCTTATTCTGAGATTGGGCAATTACTTTTGAGGACTACTCTTGCTGTCATCAGTAGATATTGATTTCTCAGTTTCTTTGTCTGAGAACCCCACAGTAAAATGGTCATTGGGTCTTAAAGAGAATAGTGGTTTGAACCCAACAGACATTAGTCCAAACCCTGCTCCTCATGAATCCGTCTTTGGCAAGTATATGGGTGAAAATCAGGCTGGAAATGAAGGGCCCCGTGCCTCTGTCCTATACTATACATGTCCACATGAAGGGCATGTGCCAGTG
>NW_007734816.1:84599-86994 GCF_000696425.1 Galeopterus variegatus
CTTAAAGAGAATAGTGGTTTGAACCCAACAGACATTAGTCCAAACCCTGCTCCTCATGAATCTGTCTTTGGCAAGTATATGGGTGAAAATCAGGCTGGAAATGAAGGGCCCCCGTGCCTCTGTCCTATACTATACATGTCCACATGACGGGCGTGTGCCAGTGGAGGGGTTCAGAGCCTATTTTGGCATAATCTGCCCATTCAGGCCTACATCTCAGTCTCAGGATAGGGAATCAGTGTAGAGTTGGGGAAGAATTCTGACAAGAGAACCCAAACGTCAGGTCCTGAACCTGGTGCTGCCGTCTAGTTGCTGTGTGCGTTCTCTTGCTGTCCTCTCAAGGCTCCATTTCCTCATGTGCAAAATGAGAATGTGGGACTAGATCATGTATTCTCTATGGAGGCTACATCACCTCCAGGCAGACAAAAATTGGACTAAAAAAAGTTTTTAATTGTTACACCAGTTTGAGACCTTCCAAAGCTCAACACAGCCTGTTTTATATAACAAAATAATATTCCTTAGTATTGAATTTACCTTACAAGGGATAATTTAAATATAATTTAATTTTTCTCCATATAAAAGTGACACTGGGAAACAAACAAAAAGCTTAAGAAAAACTATACTAGATGAGCTCTAAGGTCTCTAGAATTCTAAAATTATGGGATTCAACAAAATACAAAAATTACCATGAAACGATGGGACCTAGAGAATGAATTTAATGACACAATTTTCTGTAGATGTATAAGTTTAGGTCTGCAAAACTAAGATTGGAGGTCATTTCTTTATAAACCTGATGTTTATAAACTATGTATGTGTTACAAGATAGATAATGCTACTCAACGATGGCAATATTGCACTTTTTCAGGCACAAATAAAGAAAAATAAAATATAGGACTTTCTAGGAAACTGTGATTTCTCTCTAAAACAAACCATTTAAAATAACATAAAATAAATCATTTAAAACAGCATAAGTATCTATTTATCATTAGCGGAAAGACATATGCAATTTGGAGAAAGATATAAGGAAATAAAAAGTATTATCTGAAAGAACGACAGGACCCGAGCTGACAGTTCACCGGAGAAGTTCCGCTTTATTCAGGGAAGAAGCACACATTTATATAGAGCCGGGTTCCGGGAGAGAGTGGTTAGTACACAGGGTGGTAGTTGATTGGCTGGGGTCTGGTAATGATTTCTGATAGGCTGCACCTTGGCGCCGGAGAGATTGTTAGGACCCGGAAGAGAAAAGCGCCATGTTTTAGGGAGTGCCTCCTTTGGGGTCTTCTATGGGGCCTTACATTCCTCCCTTTTTCCTCTATTGGGGATAAGGTCGTTGAGGTCTCCGAACTACTTCCTGCTGGAGGGGGGCGTCGTGGGAGGAGGAAACAGGGAGGAGAAAGAAACCCCCATTATACCCCAAAGGAGAGTGGTGAACAGGGTGATTTCAAGGGGAGAGAAATCCGTGAAAGTTCCTTGGAGCCATAGGTCAGCCATCTGCTGTGTCCAATGGGCGTAAGAGGTTGTGGGGAAGATCATCCATGCATCTGCAGCTAGAGTGGTCAGGAACAAGCGCCACCGGTGACTTAGATCCATTTCAGCAAGATGTCAGGCGTTCTATTGAGGAGCAGGAAGGGTCTTCCGTGGCCAGCAGCTGGTAATTTCTAAGTAAAGGCTGGTTAAAAGCTTGGTTAGAAATTTTACTTATTTGAATAATGCAGGGTAGATAATAGTTAGAGGTCCTACGACAGGCCATATCCAGGTTAGGAGAAGATTGTGGAAAAAGGAAGAAAAGGGGTTAGAGTTGGACGTGGCCCAGAGGCTAGAGGCCAGATCAGTGAGTTTGATGACGTTAGTTTTGACTAAGCCTGAATCATTGATGTAATAACATTCTTCCCTGGGGAAGATGCATGTTCCTCCCTTCTCTGCGGTAAGAAGGTCTAAAGCTCAGCGGCTTTGGAGAGTTACCTTGGCTAGGGAGGAGACCTGTTTTTGTAGGAATGAAAGGGACTCAGCGGTGGAGGTCAAGGCTTGTTCAAGTTTATCTTTAATTGCCCATAAAGTATGCCCTAGGGCCCCTCCTGACAATCCAAATAATAAAGAAAGTAGAAAGAGGTTTAGGGAGAGGATTCAGCAGAGGATTCATCCTCATGTATGGGTGAGAGGATTGGAAATCGGGATAGGCAAAGTTTAAGGGGGTCGGTGGGATGAGGGGTGCAGAAATAGCTTTCTTGAGAGGGTTCGCTCTGAACTTCAGGCTCACTTGTGGGTTCTGTGAGGTTCGTCGGTGGGCCTTGAGAGCAGGGCTTTAACCTGGAAATGTGGATCCATGGAGTTATTTGTTTGTTTGGTAGGGAAAGCTTGGCAGCTGTGGGAGTGCAAAGAATGACTGGGTAAGGGCCTT
>NW_007734817.1:0-8418 GCF_000696425.1 Galeopterus variegatus
CTCGCTCAGCAGGCGTTATTGCCATAAAATGGGGTCCCCGAGCTCCGCCCGAGGATTAGGAGGCGGGCTCTGAATGTGATGGTTGAAATCCCCTGTGGGAAACTAACCCCACCCCGCTCGCAGAGGTAGAAGGCAACACCCACCGCCCGGCCCTTGCCTCGCCGCCGAAATTAGGAATTTTAATAATTGGAAAAGAAGAAAGTCATTTAAACTAGCCTTCAGGTTTTCTGCTTAAGTTGAACTCATCTTTTTAAGCCATTATTGTACAGTTTCAACTTTCTTCCTCTCTTTTAATGCGTAAAAAATCTCTCTTGGGATTATTATTTCATTTTTTAAAAACCTTTATTGTTTCCCTTTGGCAAGATGGGTCCAGTGTGTGGATTGGAGCCTGAATTATTTCATTCTTTCTTGTTCTGAAAGAAAAAGTGATGACTTAATTGTGGGCTTAATTGGATGTAACATTGTTTTTTGAATATTTGGGAAACGAATGCCTTCCCTGCTGTTCATTTGCTGCTTCCAGATACTCTGAACAATCCTGGCGACTCATAACGATCGGTTTTCCCAGCTGTTTTTTTGACTTCCTGAGGGAAGCGTCCTTCTGGGTGAGGAGTGAGCCTGGCCTCAGCTCAGCGCCTCAGACTTCTGCATGGATGGGCCAGGGGCAGAGCTGATGGCTGCAGGCAGGAGGCGTGCAGGAAGCCGTGTGTTTAATCTCTGTGCAGTTCTTCATGCAACTTCATCACAGGTGGCTGAGTGGCTGTGAGATAATGGGTTCTCTTCTTTTTGCTCACTTCCATAAGTTGATGTTCTGAGGAGGTGTTGTAGCTTTATTCTGTGGCTGTGTGTGCCCCAGACAAACCATTAAGTACCCCCAGGTACTATACTTACCCAGTTTGAGAAATGAGGCCTTGGGGGATTCAGACCCTCCTAATTGCACCTTTTAGGGCTTTAGGCTATGGATTGGTGTGGGTGTGTATCTGTGCAGGTAAATCTCACATCTGATGTCAGGTATTATTTTCTCTAGATTACCTGCTGTCTGATGGGACAGGGGATTCCAGGGCTGCTGCTCTCTCGCTGTCCTTCCATCTCCTTGCATCACTTGACCACCACTGGTCCTTCCATTTGCTGATGCCCGATTTGTCCCTAATCTTTCCAATTTGGCTGCTTTTCTGAAAAGTTTCTGTGAGTGCCTTTACGGCTTTTCTCCTCACGGCCTCCATTGGGCTTATTTTGTTGTTCAGCATTGCCACTGCTGATGGCAAGTCACGGTCGGGCAGCGGGGGTCAGGCCGTGTGTGGGAACAGCATCAGTGGCTTCAGATGACAGGGCTCTGCTCCTAACTCCTGGAATGTGCGAGTCAGCATGTTGTCGACCAGTACCCTGAGGGGAGATGGTGGGAAATGAAGAGACATACTTTATGGGATCAGGAGGATCTTTCAGGCTGCTGACCTTTATGGCATCCTAGTTTATTTTAGGTTCCTTTTTATAAGCCAGTGAAAATAAGAAATCATACTGATTATATCAGTTATGTCTGGTACCAAGCTATTTATAGAACATTTTCAGCTGCCACAGTACTTGAAGATTCATAGCTAACTACTTATCAACAAAATAAGAACATAAGTTTCTCATTTACAAACCTTCCAGTGTCCTGGGTTCAATCAAAGGTCAGACCTCAAGGGGAGGGAGAAAGGGGAAGTAGGCAAAAGGGATGCCATCCTTGCTGGCTTCTGTAGAATAGCAAGGACTTTGTCAGCTTGCTATTCAGTACCTCACAGCAGAGGAGCTTCCTCTGCCCTCCATCAGCCCAGGCTAGAGAGGCAGCACCTGCCTTGAATGGGTACACAGGGCTCTGGGCAGGGGAGCAGAAGCATGGGTCCCTGGGAGGCACTCACAGCGCCCAAGCTGCTTCCCTCATCTCTAGCCCACTAGACTGACCTGCAATGACCAGCATTGGCAGCTCTCTGCCTGGAGGCTTTCTCTGGCTACTGCAGACCTCTCTGCCCCTGTGCAGACACTCAGGGGAGTTAATGTCCCCCTGGAGCAGCCATAGACCAGTGACTGACAGGGGAGGATGAGGGAATGCCTGGTCCATTTGCCCCTCAGTTAGGGGTGTGTTTAACCCCACCCCGAGTTCACCAGTGGGGCTGAGGCCCAGCCGCCTGCAGTGGTAACTTTGGGGAGCACTGTGCGCTGGCCTCCTCCTTCCCTGCCTCTGTTCTCCACTCCCCTGTTGGCATTTCCTGCATTAACTTTAAATTAAACTACTTGCAATCCAATCCTAGTTTCAGATAGTTTCTAAGGGAAATCCACACCAAAGCAAGCATTTGTATGTCAAAATTTCCGATTTAACAATGCTTCTAATTTCGGTGCAGTACAATAGAAATATAATGTAAACTATATATGTAATTTAGAATTATCTAGTGGCCAGAGTTTCTAAGGGAAATCCACACCAAAGCAAGCATTTGTATGTCAAAATTTCCGATTTAACAATGCTTCTAATTTTGGTGCAGTACAATAGAAATATAATGTAAACTATATATGTAATTTAGAATTATCTAGTGGCCACATTTTTAAAAAGCAAAAAGAAACAGGTGAAATTAATTTAAATAAAGCAGTTTATTTAACTCAATATCTTCAAAATATTATCATTGTAACATGTAATCTATATAAAATATATTAACAAGATTTTTTTGCACTAAGTCCCTGAAATCTACTATGTAAAATACACTCACAGCACATCTCAGCTTGAATTATTCACACTGTGAGTGCTTAGAAGTACACGTGGCTCGTGGCTACCATATTGGATTGTGATGGTCAGTCCCTGCTATTGAAGCCCATGTGTCAAAATGTAGAGACTTGATAGCTCTTGAGTATACAGGAGGCTGTATAGAGGATCATATTTTCCACTCTTAGCAAGATCTTGCCCTTTTCTGTTCTTTTGAGCTGAATAATAGCTCTATAAATGTGTAGACTGATGGGTGTTATCACCTTGTTCAGTCTGTGTGCACATATTTATGCTCTTTCAAGAATGAGCCTCTGGCACTAGTAACTTTGAGACTTATTGCTTCTAACATGTTTGCACGTGACCAGATTAGAATTTTAGATGTTTAGCATCTCTGTGCTTGTGTGTTTTCCAGGCAGAGGGTACCAGACTTCAGCGAGAACTCCGAGGATACTTAGCAGCAATCAAAGGTAACGTGTGTGTTATTTACTGCATGCTACCAAGCAGAGGTTGTTCTTGGAATTTGCAAGTGACAGGATTTAGTGTTAATTACAAAGCCATTCGGCTTCCTGGCAAGATGAGCACTTGAATGCAGGTGTTCCATTCCACCCACCCCTCAATTCCCATTGACAGGATAATCAGAATACACAAGGAAAAATATGTCTGCCCTTGTGCTGATAACTAAGAATAAATGCCACCTCCGTGCCAGAGATTTCTAGGAAGATTTGTCAAAGCGAGCTCTAGACTTTGCTTAAGAAAAGTCACAGTGGGCTTACATCCTGAGGGGGAGCAGTCCCAGGAGTGGAGCACTCACAGGCTCCCTATAAGCCCTCTCACTGGACGGGGCAAGGGATGGGGCAGAGGCAGGCGGAGGGTTCAGGAGCCACGGCCCTGGACTGCCTGTGACTTGTGTGGACTGGCCGCACTTGCAGCCCCACCATGTGGGAACAGAGAGGCCCTGATGGTGGTTTCTGTACTCAGCTGTGCAAGGCAAAGAAATGAGGCCAGTGGAGGGGGAGGAGAGAGCACTCGGGAGCTGTGCTCAGTCTGTGCCCCTGTCCCCCGTCATCACGCCCCTGCCCTGAGTCAGAGCCAAGTGTACCCACAGTGTGATACAGCAGAAGGCAGATTGTGAGATGAGTAGAGAGAGGGTGGATCATCTGCAAAGGGTTATTGGGAAAACTGGCCAAACACTTAGAAAAAAGTGAGATTCTTAACTTCACCCTTTCCTTTCCCCTCCCCAATTGCAGATTGTAGTAAAGATTTAAATATGAATACAAAGAAATGTACTAAAGTAGTAGAATAGAAGGCAGTAGATTTAGTCCCTGATCTTGGGTAGATAAGATCTTTATAAGGGTATCCAACAAGGCAGAAACCAAAAAGGTCTGAGGAGGCGTGGGCCCTGGGGCAATTGTGGGGAAAGTAACCAGCCTCTCAGCCACCTGGGCTTTCTCGTCTGTAAGATGCTCCAGTTCTCTCAGAACCCCCCTAAAGCTTTAAAACTGGGATTCTGTGAATTGGGATGTGAGCTCTATTCTTCATCTTATCATCACTGATCTCTGGGCCTCCTTCACCTCTGCAGGGCTTTGTGATTTCTCCTGGTGCTTAGATTTTGCATTCATTGTGGCAGCAAACATCTCTTGAGCACCATTCGTGTGCCTGACCCCGTTCTAAAAAAAAGAGAAGCAGAGATGAACAAGACACAGTGCCTGTTGTCAAGGGGCTCGCAGCAGAGGTGTGGAGCCAGTTAAATAAACAAAAAGGCCAGTAGGCGTAGGAAGTGTGCATTGAGTGCCGTCATAACAGACAACAGGTCCCCACCCTACCTGAGGGACAGGAGGAGACTGGGTCAGGAACAGTACCTCCAAGAACTTATACTTGAATGGACCCAGGAAGGGGGCATAGGTGGTCCTCAAGTGATCAGGTGTGCTAGAGAAAGGGATTGATGTTAGGGAGCATTGCAGGTAGGAGAAGCAACCAGGAGGCAGGAGGAAGCCCGCGCTCTTTAGAGAACTGGTAGATCCTTGAGGTGCAAGCAGAAAACTGAGCTGTTTGAGATGTGGAATGGAGGCAGCGTTTGCATAAAGAAGTTCTTTATGGATCATATCAGAGGTTTTATTCTATCAATGGGGAGGGGACTCAATAAGTGATTGTAGGCAAGGGAATAAGTCACATGACCAGATTAGAATTTTAGAAAATTAGTTATTGTGATTGTATGGGATTGAGGTTAGAAGAAATGAAATTACAAGGAGATTTATTAAAAATCTAGTTCAATAGTCTATTAATAATAATAATGACCAACATTTATTGAGCACTTATGTAGCAGGCACTGAGATAAGTTTTTTATATGCCTCATTTCATATCATTCTCACTACAGCCTTATGGCAGGTACTATTATTTATTAGTATGTTACACTTTGGAAAGCTGAGGTTTAGGATGATTAGTAATTTGCCTAAAAATTGCACAGATGGTATGTGATGGAACCAAGATTTTAACAAAGGCTGATTGATTGCAAATAATAGTCTTAATTATTGTGCCATATTGCCTCCAAAAATATTTTTCGTACCGATGGCTGACATTTGAATATTTGTTCTGTGCCAAGTACTTTGCTAGACCATTGACATGGATTATTTAATTTGATTTAAATAATAAAGGATGAGTGTTTATTCCAGGGCAGTGGCAGAGGACGAGGAAAGGAAGGGGCTGGATTCAAGATCAGAGAAGCAGTGTGTCTGGGTGACAAATCCAGTTTGGGAGGTGAATCTGGGATGACTTCCAGTTTTCTAACTGGGACAACTGGGCGACTGTTGCTTATAACAAAATAAATGGAACTGAGTAATTTGCAAGAAAATTAAATTTATTGCTTACAGTTTCAGAGGCTTAGAAGTCTAAAGTCCAGGGAACACATCTGTGAGGGTCTTCCTTGGGGGGCAACAGTGACCCAGGAGTTTCACGTGGCAGAAATGGCATAGTGCAGAGAGAGAGACAGAGAGCTCCTCATGTGCTCTTCTTTTAAAGCCCTCAGAACCGCACCCCTGACCACCATTATTAATCCATTCACTATGGCATGGTCCTACAATCTAATCACTTCTTCAAGGCCCCACCTTTCAATTTCCATAATGGGATTTCCCATCCTCAACAGTTAACAGTGGGGATCAAGCCTCAGTGAGGTTGGGGGATCATCCAGTCGACAGCATTCTGCCCCTGACTCCACAAAACTCATGTCCTTTTCACACACAAATACATTCATTTCATCCCCAAAGTTAAATTGTTTCAACTTAAAGTCCAAAGTTCAAAGTCCTATCTGAGAAATCAGTAAAAGTTGTCTACTTCCAAGATACAATGTTGGGCAAACATAGGGTACATATTCCCATTCAAAAAGAGAAATAGCCCCAAAGAAAAGGGTAACAGGCCCCAAACAAGTCTGAAACCCAGCAGGGTAGGCGTCAGATCTTGCAGCTGGTGAATTATGCACCTTGACTTCATGTTTGATGTCCTCTGCATGCTGGTACAGGAGTTGGGTCCCCAAGTCCTTGGGCATCTCCACTTCTATGGCTTTCCTGGTCTTCAGCTGTGATTTTGCTCTTGGAGGCTGGCATTGCACGCTAGTAGCTCCACAATTCTGGGGTCTTGATGGTGGTCCCACTCCCCCAGCTCCACTAGGCATGACCTTGATGGGGTTTTTCTGCTGCAACTCCAACCCCACATTTTCTCTTTGCATCACTCAAGCGAAGGCTGTCTGTGGTGACTCTGCCTGTGGAACAGATCTCTTCCTGGGCCCCCAGGCTTTTTTATACATCCTTTGAAATCAGGGTGGAGGATCTCAACTTTCTACAGCTCTGTCATTCTGTGATCCAGCAGAAGTAACACTATGTGGACACAGCCAAGGCTTCTGGCTTGTATTTTCCACAGCTTCAGGTCCAGCCATATCTGGGGCCAATTTAGCCACTGCTGGAGCAGCCAGGGTGCTGTGTGGCAAGCAGCTTCCCAAAGCGGCACGAGGCAGCAAGTCCTTAGAGGGTGCCTTGGGCCTGTTCCCCAAGAGCATTCTGACTCCCTAGGCCTCTGGGCCTGTGATGGAAGACTCAGCCTCTTGATCTCTGAAATGCCTTCAGGGCCTTTCTCCCATTGTCTTCGCTATCAGCACCTGGCTGCCTCCTAGCCATGCTAATGTCTTTAGCAACCAGTCACTTTGCAGCACCCCTGGAGTTTTCTCCTGATAATGCTCTCTGCTTCTCTACCACATGGCCAGGCTGCAAATTTTCCAAATCTTTACACTGTGCTTCCCTTTTAATTATACATTTTGATTTACTTCATGCCTTTTCTGCCATAACTTAGCATAGGCTGTTGCAGGTAGCCACGCAGCTTCCTGATGCTTTGCTGCTTAGAGATTTCTTCCACTAAATACCCTGGGTCAGCACCTTTAAGTTTCACATTCCGTAAAACTTTGGGGCAAGTTCCTTGCCAGTTCATAGCAAGGGTGATCTTTGCCTCAGTTGTTTTTAACAAGTCCCTTCTCATTTACATCTGAGACCTTCTTGGAATGGCCTTTACTGTCCATATTTCTATCGTTATTCTCCTCACCGCCATTTAACCTATCTCTAAAAATTTCCAAAATTTCTCTTGTTTTCTTGTCTACTAAATTCCCACCAGCAGGTAGGCTTTTTCTAGGTTGCTCCTCCAAATTCTTCCAGCCTCTCCTCAACATCCAGTTCCAAAGCCATTTCTCCATTTTCAAGTGTTTGTTATAAGCAACACCCCACTTCTCAGATACCAAGTTTTTATATGAGTCTGTTTCTGTTGCTTATAANAAGCAACACCCCACTTCTCAGATACCAAGTTTTTATATGAGTCTGTTTCTGTTGCTTATAATGAAATACATGGAACGGGGTAATTTGTGAGAAAACTAAATGTATTGCTTACAGTTTCAGAGGCTGGGAAGTCCAAACTCCAGATAACACGTCTGGTGAGGGTCTTCCTTGGGGGCATAACAGTGACCCACATGTCTCACATGGCAGGAATGGTGAAGCAGAGAGAGAGAGAGAGAGAGAGAGAGAGAGAGAGCGCTCCGCATGTGCTCTCCTATTAAAGCCCTGACCACCATTATTAATCCATTCACTAGGGCATGGTCCTACAATCTAATCACCTCTTCAAGGCCCCACCTTTCAATTACCATATGATTTCTCACCCTGATCAGGTAATGGTGGGGATTAAGCCTCATTGAAGTTGGGGCATCTTCCAGTCTACAGCAGTGACATTCATGAGAATTGGGAAAAGGAGTAGGAGCAGGTATGGACAGTAGAGTTAGGAGTTTGTTTTGGACAAATGAAGTTTGAAGTGCTGCTCAGACATCCAGTGGAGAGTGCAGTAGGGATATGGAATCAGGAGTCACTGGCGTGTTGGTAGCAGTGGAGGCCAGACACAGGATTGCTGATCACACAAGAGCCCTCTGTAGAGGGAGTGCTGTCCCAGTGGCGTGATGAATGTTTGCTCGCTGATGTGACTTGTCGTGTGTAGGCGTGACCCGAGGGGCAGGGCTGGCTGCTATTGGGCTACCTCACCCCTGCCTGTTTTCCCACTCCTGCTCCATGCTTGTTCTCCTCCTTGAGACTTTCAGAGGAAGACTTCCCATCCTGCCTTCCTCTGCGGCAGCTGCTGTCTCCATGAACAGCTCTCTTCTAAGCAATGGGGCAAAG
>NW_007734817.1:9089-11368 GCF_000696425.1 Galeopterus variegatus
TGTATACCCTCAGGCTATTCAAGCAAAAACTCCTCATGAAGCAGTGTGGTCTATACAGCCAGTCTTGGAGGGTGCGAACAGAAGCTCACAGATTTGGTTGCAACAGAAATAGACGATGTTGCATTAAATGCCTTGGATGGAGAAGGTCCAAAATTTTGGAGAGGGACATTTTCTCCGTCCAATAGTAAAATAGTAATTTTTCTATATGTGATGCTGGGCAGTTTGGGAATCACTAATCTTTTAGGAAAATATTGGATATTAGATATTTTTAAATATGGCTAATAGTCACATTTACTGCAACATGTGCTTTTTAGCTCAGTGATTAAGGTCTTAAGTAATTTTATTTTAACTTACATTCATGATTTTACTTTTCACTACAGAGGTTATGTGTCCTACAATGCCATCATTTCGTTTTTTCCTCTTAAGACGTTAAGAGTCAATCTACACAGCTACTTATAATTTCCATCAGACTTAAGATAAATTTAAAAGAAAATGTCAGAAGTCTCTTGGCATCTGAATTATAGGAAAGGGTCAACTAGTGACTAACTTGGTTTGAATGTGAGGGATACATTTTTTGGTATAGATTTGCTTGCACTTGGGTGGGGTGAATGCTGACACTTGGGTTAACATAGCTGCCTCCTCCACAGTGACCACATCCTGAGACAAAGTGTTCTCATTTGCTTGGACTCAGGGTCCTGGGGCTGCATGCAGGTTTTTGCATCATTTTTGGCTGTCTCTGCACCTCCATGACTTTGTTTCATTAGAGTCCCCAGAGACTTGAGTCATCACTGTTTTTTTTTGCATCCCAGACTCTGCAGGGCTTCATCCCATGGTAGCCAAGTTGCTTCAACTGGTGTGGGCCATCCACCTCATTGTCAAGAGCATCTTTGAGCATGCAGGCTTCATGTAGTAAAGCTTACAGGCTTTAACACTTCAGACCTTTAGTGTGCAAGGACCAAACCTATCCCTGCATCTTATCAGGGAAAGGAGAGGAGATGTTTTACGCCTAGAGAGTAAAAAAGTGTTAGGAGATAGCAAATTACATGCTGACTTCTATACGTAGTCTTCAAGGATATACTTCTGTCATTTAGGACATCTTTTTTTATTTTGTCCTTTTTTTATTTTTTATTTTATTTATTTTAGTTTAACCCAGAATTTGATCCAACAAGCATGCGGTTGAGGTTTTAGTTTAACAAATGGTTCTCTTTGATTCAGTGGCATTAAGTTTATGAGATGTATTTTTTATTTCTCAGGACAACACTCTGATTTTGTTTTCTTTCCCTTTATCCAGCCCCTTTATACCCCTTAGTGACAAAGACTAAGACAGCACCCAGGCCAGGTCCCACCTTCCAGCTGTTTGGAACAGTCTGGCTCCAGAGAAGCGCTGCTCCAGCTCCCAGCCATTCTCGCCCCTTGTTCTATGCTCGGCAGTGAGTCGTCTCCATGTGTATTAGTCAGGGTTCCCTAGAGAGACAGAATCAGTAGGATATGTTATAATTATATTAGAGGGATTTATTAGGGAGATTAGCTCATGTGATAATGAAGAAAAGTCCCACGATAGGCCTTCTATAAACTGGATGCTGGTAGCGTGGCTCAGTCCAAGTCCAAAGGCCTCAGAACCAGGGAAGCTGGTGGTGTTCTTGGTGTATGTTCTGGAACCCAAAAGCTGAAGAGTCTCGAGCTCTGATGTCCCCGGACAGGAGAGAAGAGTGTGTCCCAGCTCCAGCGGATTGAGAGAGAGCCTCACCTCTTTCCTCTGTCTTTTGTTCTCTCCGGACCCCCAGTAGATTGGATGGTTCCTGCCCACATTGAGGGTGGGTCTTTCCCACCCAGGCCACTCAGATTCTCATACTAATCTCTGCTGGAAACACCCTCACGGACACACCTAAAAAGAAAGCTTTACCAGCTTTCTCAGCATTCCCTCATCTAACCAAGTTGACAACCTAGAATTAACCTTCACACCATGACAACCCAGCACTTCCACTTACCCCTCCCGGTTCTGTAGTTTTGCAGAGGGTGGGGGTGGGGCGACTAAGAAGGACTGGGTGATACTGTATAGCACCATTTACCTCAGAAACATACCTTTCCTATTATCAATAACCATATTTTTGCAACATACCATATGTACCTCTAATGAAAATTAGGATCCACAGACTTAAGAACCCTAAGCTTGTTACTGGCAACAGGCTTGGCTCTGCCCTCGCTCACTAAAGAAATGACCCGAGGGCTGAGCCCGTGGCGCACTCGGGAGAGTGCGGCACTGGGAGTGCAGCAGCGCT
>NW_007734817.1:13139-15463 GCF_000696425.1 Galeopterus variegatus
GACACCGAGGGTTGCGATCCCGTTACCCGTCAGTAAAAAAGACAAAAAGGGGGAAAAAAAAATTGTATTCACAGCTTTTAATAATATTGGAAGAGACACACTTGTTTTCTTTGTTCTTTTGAAGATTTTTTTAGACCACTTAAACCTTCACCATTTTAAATCACTTTAACCATTTTTACCATTTTAAATCTCTTAACCCCCTTCTGCTGTTAGGCCCTACAAGCCTGTCGATTTTGCTTCTAGCTGCTTCTAAAAATGCTTTATTTCTCATGTTTAAAGTCATTTAGAATTGATTTTATTTTAGGAACTCTGCAGTTTTATGGACCCGCACTCTTGGTGTCCTGTACATTTATCATCAATAGGACACATTATCATTAAGGTTTTCAGTGTAGGACACATTGTGATTTTTCCCAAGGGCCAGTATCTACCATCATCACGTAAATAATAGAAAATGCACAGTGTGATAGGAGGAGCCTTAGAGACTGTTGAGAAAAGACATGGCCAGAGATACAAGCAGCAGCTGTGCCTTCAGAATGATTTCCTTAAATATTTGATCAAGTGCTCAAGAGCTTCCTCCTGCTTAGAAACGTTAGGGGAAGGGGAAGAGACTCCTCACCCGTGTCTGTGTAACAGGAGTTGTTTTTCTCCAACGCTAGGCATGCAGGAGGCATCGATGAAGCTCACCGAGTCGCTGCACGAAGTCTATGAGCCGGATTGGTACGGGCGGGAAGACGTGAAGATGGTCGGTGAGGTGAGAGCCCAGGTGGCAGCGCATGCTAGGCCTGGGGTGGCTTCTGCGAGGTTCCAACCGAGGGCCCCTCACTCCGCCTGTCCCCTGACCCCCTTCCCCGTTCATGGCCTTGATCATGAGGACAGACTGTGTACCCAGCAGGCACCGTGCAGTTCCGCCACCACCTGGGTAACTATAAAACCTCTTGGGTAGAAAGCTGTGGCTTAAAGATGATTTGTCTTTGGGCCGGCCTGGTGGCGCACTCGGTAGAGTGCGGCACTTGAGAGCGCGGCAGCGCTGCCGCCGAAGGTTCAGATCCCATATAGAGACCGATCCGCTCATTGGTTGAGCGCAGTGCGGGCATGACACCGAGGGTTGCGATCCCGTTGCCGGTCGCGGTGCGGGCGCGACACCGAGGGTTGCGATCCCGTTGCCGGTCGCGGTATGGGGGCGACACCGAGGGTCGCAATCCCATTACCGGTCACGAAAAAAGACAAAAAGGAAAAAAAAAAAAGATGATTTGTCTTCAAAGTAACAGTAGCGTTTTGTGTCCCTTGCTACAGGTCTTAGCCCATTTTTAGCAGAACTGGCTTCTGGTGTGGTTGTGTGTAGTAACTTCACCCCTTTGCCCCTAATTCGCCTGTTGACTGTTCTTCCCTGAACACAGGGACAGGAGCTCAGAAGAGCACCTGTTCCGCTTCCACACCGGCTGGTCCATCCGCCGATCTGCAGAGCCTGAGGACAAACCCAAAGTCAGCCTGCTAGAAGGAATTTACCTTCAGGAAGGCTTTGGCCCTAGACATGCACTAGCTGAGGGCCAGACTGTGTGGGGGGCGGGAAGTGAGCATGTGGCTTTTGCTGCTTTGTGGAAAGCAGGATGGGACAGTGACCAAGAGCAGCTCTGAGTGACATTGGACCAGCTCTTTAATCTTCTTAGACTTTAGATTCTTCATCTACAAAATGAGAGTAACAATTGTTCCTACTAGTAACACATTGAAAGCCTTTGTTTTCATGTCATTAACCTATATGTGCCCAGCGTGTTATTATTACTGATGTGAGAAAGCTGCCAGCCATGGATTCTGTCACCTCCAAGTTCTTTGTTCAAACAAAGAGCAGTTGTGTGTCACGTTCTCTGCCTCAGGTGAGTGACTGCAGCTCATTTGGGCACAGAAGAGCTGAATTGGGAGTGGCAGCCAAAGCTCAGGGAAGGTCTGACACGTGGTGGTCTGAACATCTCTGCAGCCTTGGAAAGGATGGGGGAACAGTGGTGTCAGTCCTGGGCTGGGCTGTGACAATTCAGACGTCCTGTCATTGATCTTATATATCATTATGACTGAGCTAAAAACAGATTTATTTATGTGGAAAGCTCTTGTTGGCCCTGTTACATCTTTCAAAAACCTTTCAGGATGTGGATTTGGCAAAATCAGTCTCACACATCATTTTCAAATGCAATTATTAGTAATAGCATCTTCTCATGTTTTTTCAATATGAAGACACTGTTTCAATATCATGTTGCTAAATACCTACTTTGTAAATTTCTGATGGTGGATAACTAAAAATTCATCATAAAAGGGAAATTTTTATAAGAATTATA
>NW_007734817.1:16617-18394 GCF_000696425.1 Galeopterus variegatus
ATCTCTGGGCTTCAGTATCCTCTTCTGTATAGTGGTAATGATAAGTCTTTCCTCATAGAAATATTGTGAGAATTAAGTGACTACCCACACACGTGCGTGCACACATGTAGAGTGTCGACATAGCTATTGTGGCAGTGCAGGTAGTGACATGATAATACCTGATATTTATTGTGTAGTCATCATAGTTGCTACTGCATAAATGGTGTGGCCCTTCCCAAAATGACTGTGAATTTTGTGCTCTTTGTGGAGGCTTCAGCAATGGTTTGTTGTTTATTTCTGTCTAGGCTGGTTTCTGATTTCATGGATTGCTTCAGAAACGAGTTGTCTCAGTGGAATTCTCAGTCTCTTAGCCCAAAAGTCCATCAATAGGGATATGGGACTTTCTGAAGCTTCCACATTCTTTAGTAATTCAGAATCAGAAATATAAGGATACTTCAAAAAGTTTGTGGAAAAACATCTTAGCCCAAAAGTCCATCAATAGGGATATGGGACTTTCTGAAGCTTCAACATTCTTTAGTAATTCAGAATCAGAAATATAAGGATACTTCAAAAAGTTTGTGGAAAAACAGAGTTAAAAGATTATACGAATCTTTTCATGAACTTTTTGAGGTACCCTCATACATTTTTCATGAGCTGAACTCTTAGATAGCCCGTATTGTTAATTAGAACTGGTGACCAAATAGCCTTAAAATTTGATTGCTTTATGGTAATCTTCATTTTTTTCTAGTATCTAGTATCTGAGAAAGTATTATGTATCTAATTTTATAGTTTCAGATTTTGGAGAAGTTTGGTGAAAGTTATCCAATTAAAATAGTTGAGCAGTTCTCTCTTTCTCTTTTTCTTTTAGAAATGTGATGTTCTGTGGGAAGACTTCCATCAAAAACTAGTGGATGGGTCGTTGCTGACTCTGGACACCTACCTGGGCCAATTTCCTGATATAAAGGTATTTTACTCTGTGCCCATGAAGGAAGAATTCCATGGCCTCATGTAGGTATTGAAATGTGGGCAAGATGAGAATTTTAAAGTCCTCAAACTGACATCAGAGACAGCCAGTAACTTTTCATTTATTTAAGCATGGGATTTTTACTCTGTTTCTATCAGTTTGAAATGAAATGTAGTTACAGAAATCACATTTTCCCCGTTAATGAACTGCTTCAGCTTTCATTTGTCTGCAGAAGTCTTTTTAAACCTATAGATATAAAATCATACATCAGAGCTGCCAAAAAATTCCATCTTTATATTCAAATCCTTTTTATTATAGGGCATTTTACAAGGATTTCTCTTAGAATAAGTAAAGGTCACAAGGAACAAGAAGCTTCATTGTAAATGTGAGAGCTAAGTCTGACTTTTCCTTGTTTGCTGTTTATTTTGCATATGTTCTTAGTGCACCTGGCTGTTTTTTCTCCCCTTGAAATTTCAGGTTCAAAATGAAATATTATGATATAAGCACTTCAAATACACTTGCGTCTGGGCCTAAAAATAACTTGTTTAAAACATTTATCTTACTTGACTCTTGAATCTGCTGCAAAGGCAGATACACAAGTGAAGGATTGAATATAGCAGATCTGGAATTGCCTCTGGAGGTAAAGATGGTTCTAAATCATACAGCAAATGGGTAGCTTTACACATCTCCCCGCCACTCTACCCCAGTTGTTTTCCCTGCTCAAGGTGGGGTGCCAGAAAGTACAGCCAAGTGCTGCCCTTTCTGTGGGGTGAGGAGGTCATGACTGCATCTGTGGTGAGTGTCTCTTTGGGTATCTTCTCATGCATGATTCTG
>NW_007734817.1:19048-21331 GCF_000696425.1 Galeopterus variegatus
GTGGGGTGCCAGAAAGTACAGCCAAGTGCTGCCCTTTCTGTGGGGTGAGGAGGTCATGACTGCATCTGTGGTGAGTGTCTCTTTGGGTATCTTCTCATGCATGATTCTGCTTTACATGTCCTTTTTTGGAGCCATGGCCAAACACCAGGAAAGTATCTCCAGTAATTTACACTGGCCTTTGCCAGGAGACAGAGTGAAGCTTCTTGGCCAAAACAACACTCAAAACCATGACTTTAGTTTCCTTGATCTCATGCAGAATGCCTAATGAAAGTTGTCTGACCTATACAATGTGTTTTGGGACACCAAAGGCACTGCAGAAGAAAGAACTTAAATGGATCAGACTAGATACATTAGCCCTGTTGGCAAAATGCCATAGGGAGCAAATCCAAATAATGGATTTCCAATGATGTTTTCATAATAGGCAGCAAAGTGCTTTATTGAGTGGTTGAGTAAATGCAACCTACCTAAAAGTTATAAATTATTATTTTTTTAAATTCTTTGAGAAATTAAAAAATTAAATTATTTTTAAATTCTGTAAGGCTACCCACACTAGCCTACAGGGAAATGTGTTTTGGGACATCTTCAGATTATTTTTATAGACATTCAAATTTTGTCTTGGAATTCATAGCATTTGTGGAACAGACAATCTCAGAATAATTTTCACAGTTCAGAGTATTGTTTATTGCATGGTAATTTATTTTTAAAGGTATTTTATAATTTTATTTTATTTTAGTAAGAACACTTAACATGAGATTTACCCTCTTAACATATTTTTAAGTTTGCAATACATATTGCTATTCTCAGGTACAATGTTATACACAAGATCTCCAGAACTCATTCATCTTGCATAACTGAGATATTGTGCTCTCTGATTAGCAGCTCTTCCTATTCAGCTCCCCCTAGTCCTTGTCAACCACCATTCTGGGTACTCTTTGCTTCTGTGAGTTTGACTGTGTTTCTTTATTTTCTTTGCAGGAATGTTTGTTCACAACCTTTGGCCATTTAACAAATTAGATTATTAGTTTTTTTACTGTTGAACTCAAGGAGTTCCTTATATATTTTGGAAGTTAACCCCTTATCAGATACATGGTNTATATATATAACCATGGCATCTGCCAATGGGTACAATTTTATTTCTTCCTTTTCAGTTTAGATGCCTTTATTTCTTTATCTTGACTAATTTGTAAGGCTAGGAGTTCCAGTAGTGTGTTGAATATAGGTGGTAAGAGTAGGCATGCTTGCCTTGTTCCCAATCTTAGTGGAAAAGCTTTCAGTTTTTTACCATCAGATATGATGTTAGCTGGGACTTTTTATATTTGGCTTTTGTTATGTTGAGTTATTTTCCTTCTATTCCTAGTTTACTGAGTGTTCTTATCATGAAAGGGTATTGAATTTTATCATATATCTACATCTATTGAAATGATCATGTGAATTTTTTTCTTTCCATCTGTTAATGTGGTATATCTTATTAATTGATTTTTGTATGTTGAGCCATCCTGACATCCTAGGAATGAATTCTACTTGGTCATGATGTAAGATCCTTTCAAGGTGCTGTTAAATTCAGTTTGCAAGTATTTTGTTGAGGTTTTTTAGATCTACATGCATCGGGGATATTGGCCTGTAGTTTCCTTTTCTTGAGGTCTCTTTGTCTGGATTTGGTATCAGGACCTCAGAAAATGAGTTTGGAAGTGTTCCATCCTCTTCAATTTTTTGGAAGAGTTTGGGAAGAATTGGCATTAATTTTTCTTTAAATGTTTGGTAGAATTCACCAGTGAAGTCATCTTGTCTTGGACTTTCCTTTATTGGGAGGTTTTTGATTGCCTATTCAATTTCCTTACTAGTTACAGGGCTGTTTAGACTTTATTTCTTCATCACTCAGTTTTGGCAGGTTGTATGCTTTTAGTAATGTATCCATTTTTTCAATGTATTTCATTTTGTTGGTGCATAACTTCATATTAGTTTCTTGTAATTCTTTTTGTATGGCATCAATTGTAATGTCACCTCTTTTATATTTGATTTTATTTATTTGAGTATTTTTTTTCTTATTTAGTCTAACTAGAGGTTTGTTTTTGTTTATCTATTTTAAAAACATAGTTCTGTTGATTTTTCCTACTGATTTTCTATTCTCTTATTTATTACTGCAATCTTTATTATTTCCTTCCTTCTACCAACTTCCAGTTTAGTTTGTTCTTTTTCTTTTTCTAGTTCTTTGAGATGTAAAGTTAGGTTGTTTATTTGAGATCTTTGTTTTTTCTATTTTTTTTTTCCTTTTTGTCTTTTTTC
>NW_007734817.1:21878-24182 GCF_000696425.1 Galeopterus variegatus
TTAGGTTGTTTATTTGAGATCTTTGTTTTTTCTATTTTTTTTTTCCTTTTTGTCTTTTTTCGTGTCCGGCAACGGACCGCAACCCTCAGTATCGCGTCCGTACCGGACCGGGACCGGCAACGGGATCGCAACCCTCGGTGCTGCGCCCGCCCCTCGCTCAGCCAGTGAGCGGGAACCGGTCTGTATGTGGGATCTGAACCCTTGGCGGGAGCGCCTCCGCGCTCCCAAGTGGCGCACTGTAGCAGTGCGCCACCGGGCCGGCCCGAGATCTTTGTTTTTAATTTAGACGTTATCACTAAAAACTTCCCTCTGAGTATTGCTTTTGCTGTATCCCATTAATTGTAGTATATTTTGCTTTTGCCTTTATTTGCATTGAGATCCTTTTAAATTTCCTTTTTGATATCTTCTTTGAGCAATTGGTTATTTAAAAGTGTTTTGTTTAATTTCCACATTTGTGAATTTTCCAATTTTTCTTCTTTTGATATCTAGTTTCATTGCATGTGATTAGAAAATGTATTTGGTATGATTTCAGCCTTCTTATATTTGTTAACAACTTTTTTTATGCTTAACATGTGACTTGTCTTAGAGAATGCCCTGTGTGCATTTGAGAAGAATATATATTCTGCTATCGATGGGTTGAATGTTCTCTATGTATGTTAGGTCCATTTTGTCTATAGTGTTGTTCAGATCTATTGTTTCTTTGTTGAATTTCTGTCAGGTTGTTCTATTTGTTATTGTCATTTTCTATTATTATTCTATTTCTGTGTATTTCTCTCTTCAGTTTGTCAATATTTGCCTTGTGTGTGTGCTCTTATGTTGGGTTCATTTATATTTATAATTGTTATATCTTCCTGATGGATTGACCCTTTTATATGTCCTTTTTATCTTGTGACAGTTTTTGAATTAAAATCTACTTTGTGTGATATAAAGATAGTCACCCCTGCTCTCTTCTGGTTACCGTTTGCATGGAATATCTTTTTCCATTTATTTGCCTTCAGCCTATGTGTGTTCTTGAATCCAAAGTGAGTCTCTTGTAGACAAGCATATCATTGAATCTTGTTTTTTTAAATTTACCCATTCAGCCACTCTTTGTCTTTTGATTGGGGAACTCAATCCATTTACATTTAGGATTTACTATTGCTGTTATATTAATTGTTTTCTGTTTACCAGGTAGTTCTTCAGTCCCTCTTTTCCTTTCTTGCTGTTCTCTTTTGTATTTCATTGTTTGTTTGTATTGATATGCTTTGTTTCCTTTTATTTTTTATTTTGTATAACTTCTTTAGGTATTTTCTTTGTGGTTATGATAGTGCTTACATAAAATATCATAATTATAACAGTCTATTTTAAGGTGATAACAAGTTAATTAACTTCAATCACATATAAAAACACTGTGCTATCACTTCTTCCTGCATTCTTTGTTATTGATGCCACAATTTACATCTCTTTATGTTGTGTATGTATAAATATATTTTAGCTATATATATGCTTATTAGTACTTTTGTCTTTTGACTTTTATTGCATTCTTTGTTATTGATGCCACAATTTACATCTCTTTATGTTGTTTATGTATAAATATATTTTAGCTATATATATGCTTATTAGTACTTTTGTCTTTTGACTTTTATACTAGAATTACAAGTGACTTACCCACTACTGTTACAGTAATGCAGTATCCTGTATTTGTCTATATATTTACCTTTAGCAACAAGTTTTATTTGTTCTTATGCTATTGTTTGCTGTTTAATGTTCTTTCATTTCATGTTAAAGAACTTCTTTTAACATTTTTTGTAAGGTAGGTCCAGCGGTAATGATCTCTTTAAGCTCTTGTTTGTTGAGAAAGTCTTTATCTTTCCTTCATTTTTGAAGGACAGTTTTACTGGGTGTAATATTCTTTGTTGGCACATTTTTAACTTTTTCTTTCAGCACTTTATATATACCATTCCACTCCCTTCTGGCTTACTTCTTAGAAAAATCCACTGATAGTATTATGAAGGTTCACTTGTATGTTATAAGTCACTTTTCTCATGCTGCTTTCAAATTCTCTCCTCTTCGACTTTGACAATTTGATTATAATGTGTCTTGTGTAGATTTCCTTGGGTTTATATTATTTGGGGTTCATTAGGCATCCTGGATCTGGATGTTCATTTCCTCCCCCAGATTTCAGAAGTTTTCAGCCATTATTTCTTTGAATAATCTTTATTATACTTTTTATCTTCTCCCTCTGGGACTCCTATAGTGCATACATTGGTTCACATGATGATGTCCAATAAGTCTCCTAAGCTTTCATCATTCTTACTGTTTTTT
>NW_007734817.1:24395-33645 GCF_000696425.1 Galeopterus variegatus
ATTGGTTCACATGATGATGTCCAATAAGTCTCCTAAGCTTTCATCATTCTTACTGTTTTTTCTGCCTCTGTCACCATATAATTTTCAATTATCTGTCTTTTAGTTTACTGATCATTTCTTCTGCTTTACCTAATTTGCTCTTGAACCCCTCTAGTGAATTTTTTAGTTTGGTTATTGTATTCTTCAGCTGAATAATTTCTGTTTGTTATTTTTTATAGTTTCTGTTTCTTTTTTAAAATTCTCACCTTTTTGTACATTTTTCTACTGATCTCAGTGAGCATCTTTATGATGGTTACTTTGAATTCTCTATTAGGTAAATCATATATTTCTTTTTGTTAGGGTCTGTTTCTTTGTTTGAAACATATTTTCTTTTTTTTTATCTTTCTTGATTGTGTTGGTATCTGTGTATTAAACAAAAGTCACTTCTCTCCATCTCCATGAGCTGGCCCCATACAGGAGAAGACCCTCAACAATTGTCCCAGTCAGAGATCTTGAAATCCTCTCACATTTTGTACGAATCCAACCATTTTTTTGTTGTTGTTCTTAGTTACCCCTATGCATTTATAGAATGCTGGATTATGTCAGTGCTCCAAGACAAGCTTGACTGAAGCCATTTTCTTGGGCATCCCCGTGAAATAGTTGAATTGTAGGATACTTGTCCAAATCTTTCCCTTCCCAGGGAGAATCATGGATCTGGAGTTTTTCACCTGTTGAACCTGAGCTGAGGGGAAGGGCTATGGCACTAGTGTACGGTAAATTAGACTGCCATCTTTTTTCTCACTGACCACATGGTGCCTTGAGTGTGCTGGGTTCAATCAGCATTCCAAGATAGGTAAGGCAAAAGCCATTCCTTTGAGCAGTACCTGGGAAAGTTGGGTTTTTGGATGTTTGGTCCAAATATCCCTCCCTGAGGAAAAGTTGGGACCTGGAATTTATTGTCCACTCAGTCAGTGCTGAGTTGGGGGGATGAGCTGTGGCAAATGCCTGCATGCAAGTTGAAATCATTCCAACCACTGCTTTGTTCTTTGTAGCCTCAGTGTACTGTATGTGTCAGTCTGCATCAGCTCTCTGAGACCAGAGAGATAAATGCCACTCTCTCAGATAGGAGCTGGAAAAGTTGGGATGCTAGATTTGTGCTTCAACTTCTTTACTCCTCGGGGAGTTGTGTTTATGTGTTTGCTTGTGTGTTTGTTTCTGCCCATGCACTCTGCACTGAGCCAGGGGAGGAGCTGTGGCAAGTGCCTGCACACATGTTCAATCCATTGATTGTTCTCTGTAGACCCCAGGGGACCAGCATATGCTGGGCATGCCAGCTCTCAGAGACAGGTGATATGGAGGACTCTCCCTTGGGCAGGAGCTGGAAAAGTTGGGACACTAGATGTGTTGTCCATCTTCTTCACTTCTCAGTGACAAGCTGGGAACTATGGGCACTGTGCTGGGGGTGGGTGTTATGATGAGAGGGTCTCTCTACTTTTCCTACTGGCTTTGATGTGGCTGGACTCATATTTGCCCAGAGTTCAGGAGCCTTTTAACTAGTTTCTGGGTTTCTCACAAAGAAAATTAATCCATGTGTTGAATCTGTGTGTCCACGGTGGGAAGGAGTGTCTAGCACTCTCTATTCCTTCATCTTGCTGACATTACCTCTACTGCATGGTAATAACCTCCATAAAAAGCAAAACTCAATAAGTCAGAAGAGGATAGGGGAAAACCATGTCCTCCTACTTGAAAATTCCAAAGCAGCTTGTAATTTTTTAAGTTATTTATATGATATATATTCATAGTATGACTTAGCTAAGCAAGTGAAGTCTGTGATTGATTGGAGAAGCAGGCATTTGAAAGGCTGTTGAGTTTCATGAACAAAAACTTATATCATCAACCCAATGTGAAGATCTTAGTTGTTATTGTATTGCCCAGAGATAGTTATTTAAAAATTGGCCACATTCTTTAGGAGCATATTATTTCAGAAGATATACACACACAGACAAGTGCCTGTGTTGAAACATAGACTAAAACAAAATCATGACAGATTATATGGGCTAATCTTTTCGGTTTATTCCATGTCAGAAATATAGGAAAAGGAACTCAGCAGAACTATTACTTAAGCAATTCTTTTCTTGAGGTTCATGGTTGAGATCACAGACAAAGATGATCCTTCAGATATGGGACCATCTAGAAACTCGGGAAGAATATCATCTAGGTCTTTTGGTGGATGCCCTGGAGATAAATGAAATATATGTCAAGGTTTTACCTACATTATGGAAAGAGTTAAAATCAATCTCTTCTCTCAGGTCACATTTAGGAAATTTGAGCATACAACCAACCAAGATAGAGAACTGTGAAATCACATAACACAACAGACAGTTGAGGAAATAGCAATGTTTAATTTGGAAAGGAGACAATTTAGAATTGGAATATAGGCAGATAGCTGCATTTAATATTTGAAAGACTTTTCTTCTGTGAAAATGGAGTTGTTATTCTGTGTGCCTTTATTCAGTGAATGGAAGTTAGAAGTAGGTATAGCCTTCAATACTTCATAAATTAGTGCTGAGTGAGTGATTATATAATGAACGGGTTATTGATGGAAAGAAGGATTATGACTGAAAATACTGAGTGTAGAATTTTCAAAGCATGGAATGCAATTGACGTCCTTGACTCCCATTCAAATCAATAGGCCACCTGCAGTGAAAACCTCAAGCAAATTTCCAAATATTTGCTGCAGCCCGTTAGTGAGGGCTGTGAAGTACCATTCGTGAGAGGGTGATGTTTAACTTTTCCAGCTGTGATTGGCAGGGCACCCTGTGTTACGGTTTCTATTATGTGGCATTTAAAGAACCTGCTTGTCACCAAACCAGGCAGGCTTATAGCTGTGAGCAGTTATTGTAAAATGTGGTTTAGATTTTGTCTTGGTGCCATGCATGAACAACTAAGTGTGTATTTACTGCATAGTGCCAAAATGAATTCCAAATTGGGATTATTATTGAATTTTAAATATATATATATGAATGCAATAAATTATATTCTTTTCTGTGGAAGTTTAGCGTACAGTGGGGAAGCTCAAGAAGTTTTAATTAAATTTACAATTTAATTTGTTCAATTAAATTTACTACTGTACGGTTAAATAAGAAGTGTATCATTTTCTATAAAAAAGCTAGTGTGTTTTATCTCTACCCCTACTTAGGACATTTGGGATTTTTTTTACCCCAACTTTCCCAGATGTTAGACAGGTAAATAAGATTGATTTGTCTTTCCAATGGTTAAATAAGAAGTGTATCATTTTCTATAAAAAAGCTAGTGTGTTTTAACTCTACCCCTACTTAGGACATTTGGGATTTTTTTTTACCCCAACTTTCCCAGATGTTAGACAGGTAAATAAGATTGATTTGTCTTTCCAACACAAAAATTTATGCATCAAAATGAATGATGGTCTTCAAAACAGTCACTTCTATGGTGGTAAGCTACATCCTGTTTGTATCTATATATTGTGTAATTGACTTGCCAGTTACACAAGAAAATGTCACGTTATTTACTTCACTTTTTGTTTTTGAACAAAAATAAGATTACCCAGTACACTCTTCCACCTTTTTCCAGACTTAGACATAATTGAATTTTGGCTCTTTTCAAAAATCAGAATTATCTTCAAAGAATCAAGTTTGCTACTTGGCTGTTAAAGGCGTGCCCAGGCCAGCAGTCAAGTCCGCAAAGAAGAACTTTGTAAGAGTTTGCATATAGTTACATAAGGCCACTGCTGCGAGGGACAGGGCTGCTTTGAAAGAANTATATATATATGAATGCAATAAATTATATTCTTTTCTGTGGAAGTTTAGCGTACAGTGGGGAAGCTCAAGAAGTTTTAATTAAATTTACAATTTAATTTGTTCAATTAAATTTACTACTGTACGGTTAAATAAGAAGTGTATCATTTTCTATAAAAAAGCTAGTGTGTTTTATCTCTACCCCTACTTAGGACATTTGGGATTTTTTTTACCCCAACTTTCCCAGATGTTAGACAGGTAAATAAGATTGATTTGTCTTTCCAACACAAAAATTTATGCATCAAAATGAATGATGGTCTTCAAAACAGTCACTTCTATGGTGGTAAGCTACATCCTGTTTGTATCTATATATTGTGTAATTGACTTGCCAGTTACACAAGAAAATGTCACGTTATTTACTTCACTTTTTGTTTTTGAACAAAAATAAGATTACCCAGTACACTCTTCCACCTTTTTCCAGACTTAGACATAATTGAATTTTGGCTCTTTTCAAAAATCAGAATTATCTTCAAAGAATCAAGTTTGCTACTTGGCTGTTAAAGGCGTGCCCAGGCCAGCAGTCAAGTCCGCAAAGAAGAACTTTGTAAGAGTTTGCATATAGTTACATAAGGCCACTGCTGCGAGGGACAGGGCTGCTTTGAAAGAAACAGTCAGATGTTTGCTAAAATAATGAGCTTTGTCACCTCGTAGGCTCATGGTGTCCACCATATCTTATGGAAGGGCTCCACTCTACCCGGCTGGGCTACCTGATCACGTATCTCTAGGAGACTGTGGGTGTGTCAGCCATGCTTTCTGCCACTAACACCAGTTGGAAGTGGCAGGTGCAGAGAACAATGAAAGCGACTGGAAGCAGCTGAGGGTAACTGCCCCAGCCCACCTCTCACAACCCTGCAGGGTGCAGAGGAACAGCACAGAGTGAATTAGCATGGTGGTAGCCAACTGATGGAGCCTGTCAGAGAGGCAGCAGGAGCTGTTGGGGGAAGCACTCACTGGGACTCAGGAGCACGGTGGGATTGGGTGGGGCAGGTGAGGGCCCGAGTGCAGAACAGCAGGAGACCCTTACAGTGGCTCGCCCTGTGCTATGGGACCCCAAGAGGAAGCAGCCTTCTTTTTTTTTTTGTCCTCTTTGAGACCGGCCGCACTGTGCTCAGCCAGTGAGCGCTGTGAGCCCACCGGTCATCCCTATATAGGATCCGAACCCGCAGCGGGAGCGCTGCTGCGCTCCCAGCACTGCACTCTCCTGAGTGCGCCACGGGCTCAGCCTGGAAGCGGCCTTCTTACCGTCCTGCTCTGTCTCCCTTGCCTTGCCCTGCTCTTGGCTCTGGTCGGTGGGGCTGACTTCAAATTCAGTTCATTGTTTGCCACAGGTGTGCTGAGCAGTTTTGGACAGGGTGGAGGGTATCTCATGCAACTCCAAATTCCCTACGAGTAAAGTGGGGATGATCCCTGCCCCATCCACACTGTGGGTTGCTCCGAGGATCCATGGGTCACCTGTTTTGTAAGCCGTAAACAACTATATTGTTGTTTTTTTTTCTTTTCCCTGTCATATCAAATTTGATGGTTTTTGAAGTGGCTCCTCCTGCGGTTGTTCTCATTATTAGACTGGCTGGGCATCACTGGGCCACTGGAGAGACTTTTTTAAAAGTACAGATGTCTGGGCCCTGCCTCAGGCTGAACCAGTGTCTCTTACTCTGGGGCTCAGGAATCAGTATATTTTATACTGTTTACTTATTAGTTTTACCTCTTTATTTAGCTTATTTCTTCAGTGGTGGCCCTACAATTTTAACTTTTCATGTCTAACTTCAAATAATTTGTACAACTTCGTGTATTACCTAAGAACCTTACAACAGTACACTTCAGGTCCCATCTCCTTTCCTGAGTGTGGTATCATTGTCGAACATTTTTCCTTTACATACATTATAAATCCCACAATACATTCTTTCTGTTTTTTTACTCGAAATAATCAATTACCTTTTTAAGCATTTAAAAATAAGAAAAAAATCTAGAATATTTACCTTTATTTTTATTATTTAGGTACTCACTCTTCGTGAAGATATATTTGGTATTAAAATTCTTATGCCGGCTCCCCGAGAGCAGGTCGGTTTTGCTCCTGTTCCACCCCCGGAAGCAGTGGATCTTTGCCTGGTCCCTGGGAGCAGGAGGGTTTTGTGCTCCCTCCTCACGAAACGTAAAGCTTTTGCTTCTTAAGGGAAAATGGTCCATGGAGACAGCAGGGCTTTATGCACATCCCCTAGCAGCCACGGGTCACCTCCTTCTCACCTGCACTACAGGCTTATCCCCAGACTGTCCCAGAGCACCCGATGGAGGCCCTTGGGGAAGAGCTTGTCCATTAGTGCAGTGTCTCCATGTTTGTCACCAGGGATTCCAAAGTGACACACGAGCTCAGGGGCTTCTAATGAACAAGTGATTGAGAGACATGTAGGAAAAGAGACTTCTTAGGAAGAATGTGTTTGTTAGTGTGTTATTAGAATTACAAATCTAATACAATTTTTTACTGTCTTTAAAGTGGAACATTCACAGATTAGAGTCTAATGGAAAGTACAGGTTTAGCCGCTCCTCCGAACCAGTTCTGGAATTTTTCTGGTCTTCTACTGCAAACTGCCCTCAGCTCTCTCTGACTGACTAATTGTTGTTGGAAGGGAAGGTATTTACCTAATGGTGTCCACACAAAGGCTTGGAGGCCGTTGCCTGATTTCCAGGGGTTGTTTATCCACTGAAATTTCAGTCACGATCCTCAGCTGCCCTGGAACAGGAAGGCTTTTGGCATGTGGCAGTCACGGGAAGACTCTGAGCGTGTCTCTTTCTTAGTGCGTGCACTTCCCTATTGGCAGAATCGCATCGCAAAACGCAGCAGGAAGCTGGTGGATTACGACAGCGCCCGCCACCACCTGGAAGCGCTGCAGAGCTCCAAGAGGAAGGACGAGGGTCGGATCTCTAAGGTAGGGAGCCAGCCCACGGGGCGCACTGCTCTCCATATTTCGTGACCTGTAGCAACTTTGCTTTTGAAAATGAAATGTTTCCTTTTTAGAGGAGATTGGAGTCAGGCCAGAATTTGAACAGAAACATGGTGCTTGTGGGCAGCTTTCCATGGATTTTTAATTAAAATCAGGTTTTTCATGTTATTGTAGAACTCACATGGGTGGGATTAACTCACACATCTTGGTCAGAATAAGCTTTGGCCCCTCCAGTGTTGCCAGATCAAAGGAAGTGACATGTGTGCCTGCACTTCCTTACGTGGTTGTGGTCCATGCCTAACGCTGAAGTGCACACTCCGATGGGAAGCCAAGTGTGAAATCCTCAGACCTAACTCGGAATGGTCTGAGAATACAGACATGTGCTAGATCTGCATAACATGAATTGTCTTGTGGAAAACCCACTTCAGCACTTCTGACCTTGTGTGGCAGTGACTTACGCCTGCTGACTCACTGAGGTCACCTGCTGGCCACTCTCTTTGCCTCCGGTCCTGCCTTCTCCTCTGCCTGCACACCGCAGCACTTCTGACCTTGTGTGGCAGTGACTTACGCCTGCTGACTCACTGAGGTCACCTGCTGACCACTCTCTTTGCCTCCGGTCCTGCCTTCTCCTCTGCCTGCACACCGCTGCCTGAATGGTCCTTGTCCATCACATGACTGGTTACCTTTCCCTACTGCTTACATCCTTCAATGGCTCCTGTTGCCTGTAGAAAAGATTCTAAATTCCTTAGCATGGCTGCAAGGCCTGCACAGTTTGGTTGTAACTCACCTGTCTGTCTTTACCAGCTTCCAAGTCCCCTTTCCCTCCTCTCCTCCTTCCACACACACATGTTCTCAGCCACAGCCTCCCTGACCAACATCAGTTCCTGCATAGCCACAGTAGCAGCTGCTCTTCTGCAGAGGCCACATGCCAGTCACCCTGCTCAGCACTGCGCTGCGTTACCTTCCTTAACACCCACGACAGCCTGCGAGGTGCTGAAGGTAAAGCAGTCTGACGTGTACGCACGGAGAGTAAGCCAGAGTCCCACCCCAAGGAACGCCACTTTATGTATCGTGCAGCTTCCGCACTCCCTTCTTTAGCAAACGCTCTCTGATTCGTCAAGATTCAGTTAAAATGTCACCTTGGCTGTGGAGTCTTCTCTCTTCTCTACCATATTTCCCAACAGCAGGCTCCCTAACAAGTTGTAAGTTGTTCTGTTGTGATATATCTTGTAATGTAATTATTTGGACTTCCCTCGAGACTAGGAGTTTTTTGCGGGAGCATCCACGTCCAGTATCCTGAGCAGAGCTGTCTATGTGGCAGGCAGTTCACATACTTTTGTAGAATCAGTGAATGAACCAGAAACCGCAAGAGCAACCACTGTAATCAATCCGGTTTCCTGTCCTAATGAGTCTTAATATTTCATGTTTAATTGAAAACAATGGTGTGGATTTGAACCAAAAATCTCTTCTTCCCAATTTTTTTTCAGGATGCCATAAGGCTATTTCTATTTTATATTAAATGATGCTGTTGTATATAGTGATGACTTGTTTTTTTAGTGTAAACACGTTATATATCATTTGTAGGCTGAAGAGGAATTTCAGAAAGCACAGAAAGTGTTTGAAGAGTTTAATGTTGACTTACAAGAAGAGTTACCATCGTTATGGTCGAGGTAAAGACGTTTCTGTAAAGGTTATACGTGTCCTTTTTAGGAGCTCAAGACCCATGGATTTCCCTTACCTTGTCTTTATTGTCTGTGATGCTTCAACACTGTCCAGGAGAAGAGGTCGGTATCTACATTTGCCAGTGTGGCAGCTACTTGCCCCATGTGGCCACTGAGCATTCAGAATATGGCTAGTGTGGCTGAGGAATTGAACTTTAAACGTAATTTATTTAAAATTAAATAACCACATATTCTGTTATGGCAGCTGCCATAGTGGATGGCACACAGTTTTAGGCCTTGATGTGTTTCTCATGGGGAGACCCAAATCTCAATCAGAGGGACAAGGAGAGCTGCCCTTCGTCTTGCAATGTGCCCTTTCAGCTCTTGGCAGAGCTTCCTTTATTCCAAGACTAGCTTGTCTAGTCTTCTGGCCTTGATGCCGAGCCTCCACCTTCAGCCCTGGTCTTTTAACTTGAACTCCACTCCAGTTCTGGCACTAAATATTCTTCTTATTTATAGGTATGCTTCATTTCTGTTGGAATTGAGTGCATTTTCTATTGTTTGTTCTATTTTTCCGACTCAGTGGTAGAACCAGGAAGTGTTGAGTGGAGTGGGGCCTTACATTCCTGTTTCCTCAGCACCCCCACACCAGCACCCCAGATAAGCAGAGCTGTGCCTACCCTGCCACAGGGCAGTCAAGTCCTCCAGCCCTCACTGCCACCAGAGGATTACCCATAAAATCTTCCCACTTACAAATTCTAGAACTTCTACTTATCCTCCACAATTGTAAACATTTAGAGGGTCTAGACTTGAGATTGTTCATTTCTGCTATTGTTTGGAT
>NW_007734817.1:35060-35992 GCF_000696425.1 Galeopterus variegatus
GTTACTTTTTTGCATTCACATTTCTTGGAATACTTGTATCCAAAATCTTTACATACATCTTCGGTATCAGAGTCTTTATCACTTTATTAAGGCCACGCATCAAGTCAGTCAATGATTCCCCAGAGGTTATCATCTTTCTCAACAGATATTACATCAGACACATTGTCATTTGCATGCAATTAAGACGGTTATTCTTTTCATTTCCTCTGTAAAGGAATTTTAGTGATCTTCAAAATAATTACTTACTCCATTGCTTTTTAAACTGATCTTTAAAAAAGGCTTGGGTACCACAGTGTTCAATATGTACTTCCAATTCTGACCTAATACTCCTGGGAAATTGCCAGTTGACAATTATGAAGTAACACCCTTGAGAAAATTGCCAAGAGACACAGAGATATTATTTGCTTTAATATGTATTGGGTGTGTACCTAATGTTTTCTCTAGTGATCTCTATAAGCATTCCAAACAGCACTGAGTGATGTTGTTTCAGGCTTAGGTGCCCTCCCAAATAGCATTTGGTTATTAAAAATAAAGTAATTGTCAGAATGTCTTGTAACATGAAAGCCTTTGGAGGACCTACTTAAAAACAAAGGGAATGCCTAATGTATAATTTTAGAAAGAAACCTTTCCCCTTTTCTGGTCAGATACAGTATAAATGTTTTAATGCTTTTAAAATCAATCTCACTTCTCATTCTGGCACTTAGTGCTCTTTCCTCTTTAGGTCAACCCAGATTCTGTGCTTTGATCAAAACTTGGCTTAAGCCTTCTTTTCTATATAGTGTGTTCCTTGATTAAATCCAGATAACTCAACCGTAATAGTTACGTGTATTTTGTGTGTGTGTATTGTATGAAAGAGAGAGAGAGAGAGAGAGAGAGAGAGAGAGAGATCATTTTCTGAATATTTCTATTTCTCAGGTATTGTTTTATGTACT
>NW_007734817.1:36370-63233 GCF_000696425.1 Galeopterus variegatus
GTGGCTCTAGTGGCTTTATAAGGAGCACAAGTGAGCACATAAAATAGCTCTGTGTCACCATGGGACCCTGTAAAGAGTTCCCACCCAGAAGAAGGCTCTCACCAGATGTACCCCCTTGGACTGTGGAATTCCCAGTTCCCAAACTGTAATAAATAAATTTTGTTTCTTTATAAATTACCCAGTTTCAGGTATTCTATTATCAGCAACAGAAAACTGACTAATTCACAAGGATCTTCAAAAACTTCACGGAAAGATTTATATCATCTTTTAATTCTATTTTTCCACAAATTTTTGAAATACCCTCATTCATGTGTACTTTTCCCAGCCGTATGGCTCAACCTTGAAACTGAACTTAGTACTTTGTATCTTTTATGCCTCCTATGATGAAATGTGTAACACTGAACATGTAGTAATGAACATATATTAAGTGATGAGTGCATGAAATCCTGCCTCGAACTATTTATAAGCATTCAGAATGTTGGGTAGAATGTTCTGTAAATGTCTGTGAGGACTAGTTGCATTATAGTGCTGTCTAAGTCCTCTGTTTCCCTACTGATCTTCTGCGTAGTTGTTCTGTTCATTTTGAAAGTGAGGTATTGATGTCTCCAACTATTATTGGGCCTGTTTCTCTCTTCAATCTGTTGGTGTTTGCTTTATGGATTTTTGGGCTCTGTTTTTAGGTGCACATATATTTATAAATGGTGTATTATCTTGATGGATTGACTTTTGTCTTTATAAAATGTTCTTCTTTGTCTCTAGTAATAAATTCTGTCTATTTTATCTGATATTACTATAGTCACTCCAGCTCTCTTTTGGGTACTCTTTGCATATCATGTCTTTTTCCATTCTTTTACTTTCACCTTATTTACATATTTGAGTTTAAAGTTTCTCTTATATGTAGTATTTAGTTGGATCATTTGTGTGTGTGTGTGTGTGTGTTATCCACTCTGCCAACCTTTACCTTTTGACTGGTGTACTTATTACATTTGCCTTTAATGTCATTAACAAGGTAGGATTGTTGTTAACAGTTTTGCTAATAGCTTTCAGTATATCTTACATCTTTTTTGTTGCTGTATTCCTCCATTATTGTTATGTGTAGAAAATTATTTCAAAATTTTGGGTGTATGAAAGAGAAGAGAAATGAACTATTACCTACAGGAGGATGTAGGTTCAATATCAAAAGAGGAAATACTAGGTAGATTTGTTTGATTTAAAAGAGCTTTAAATTCATAGGAGATGACAGAGAGATATTGCAAAGGAGGAAGAGCTCTAAAGGGAATGCTTGAGCTGAATCATGTAAAATGAGTAAAGTCACCATTGAGTGAAAAGGATATTCTGGCTGATGTAGAGTGTGAGTAAAGGCATGGGGATTAAGGTAGATTTATTGGTTCATGGAACTTTAACTAGTTCAGTGTAGGTCAGAGTGAAAGTGTCCAGGAGGAGCTTATGATGATAAAGCAGAACAGAGGCAGGGGTCAGATTTATATATCATTCACTCCACAGATATTTATTGACCAACTACTGTGTGCCAAGCAGTCTTTTAGGTGCTCAAGATCCTGTACTGATAATTTTTGTTTTCTTGGAACTTATATTGAAGGATGAGGAAAGGCAGTTGCCAAGAAAAAAAAAAAATGAAATATCAGACAAGTTCAGTGCAGAAAATAAAACAAGATAATTTAATAAAGAGTGACATGGGCTGGATAATTAGCATAGTTTGGGTTGTTAGGGATGGCTTCTCTTGAAGTCAATGTATAAAGAAAAGGAAGCTTTGGGGAAATACTGAGTTGCATGTTACATATGGTGAAGAAAGAGTAGGAGGTGCCAGCTGTGTCTGTTGAGCTAACTGAGCATGGAGCTCAAGAAGAGGGCCGGAGTCTGTACCATCTGAGTGGTAATGATGCCTTGAGAGTTGATGGGGCAGGCTTCAGAGAGACCAACGAGCAAGATGAAGGGGAAAGACAGAATAACCAGAGATGTAGCAGGAGCCCTGCAAGAGAGTGGTATCCCGAAAAGCCAAGAGTGGAGAGAATTTTAAGGAGGGTTGCCAGGAGTATCATTTGCAGTGGAGGAATCATGCAAATTAAAGATGCATCACCTTTGGTGAACTTCCAGAGAGGTTTCAGTGGACGAAGAGGCTAGAAGTTTGGCTACAGACCTGGGAACTGCAGGAAGCAGCAACCATGGGTGTCGTCTGTTAGTCTGAGGATTTTGACCTACGGTGGACATGAGGAATAGTGGCAGCAGGGAGATGCTGGGGCAAGGGAAGCCTTTGAAACATAACTTCTGTTGCTGTGAGAAGACAGTAGTGGCAGTAGCAAGGGTGAGATGACTTAGGAATGACTGAGGATATGTGGGGCAAGAAGGGGGATGAGGGCAAGGAGTGGGAGTGTTGCTGGAGTGGCCAGAGAGCGTGGGGACTCTGTCACAGGGCCTCAGCTGGCTGAAGCAGGTGGTGCAGCCTGGACGGGCGTAAAAGCCTGGAAGAAAGGGGGCTGCGATCTCACAGGTTGAAAACTAAAAGTCAGCAGGTGGAATGGAAATGAATGAATGAAGGATCTCATAGCCTAGGAAACTCAGTTAGTGGGTGTCCCACTGGATCGGCCCATTTCAGAGGTGGAGCAGCTGTGAGTGATGGCAGGATGCAGACGTGCTGTGGTCATTGTAAAAGCCTGGAAGAAAGGGGGCTGCGATCTCACAGGTTGAAAACTAAAAGTCAGCAGGTGGAATGGAAATGAATGAATGAAGGATTTCATAGCCTAGGAAACTCAGTTAGTGGGTGTCCCACTGGATTGGCCCATTTCAGAGGTGGAGCAGCTGTGAGTGATGGCAGGATGCAGACGTGCTGTGGTCATTGTGGAATGTGTATAGACAGGGTGCGGGGGTCATGAAGTAGGGGCTTGTTTTCTGGTTGGTAATCACATGGATGTGAAGATCCGCTGGGTTAGTGTTAGGGTTTGTCAAAGGAGAGAGAGAGAAATCATGAGACGTGCTATTGGGGACAGTGCCTGGGGTGGGTGGGTGAAGCTGGAGGCTGACACGTGAGCCGTGAAGAGATGGGGGGCATGCATGCTATGAATCTCAGAGGAGGGGGGTGATGAGCTCAGAGGATCAGGAAGGCCAGGAGGAAAATCTTTTTTTCCTGCCCCATCCCCACGTAGGTGAGGGTGGCAGAGCATGCTTCCTCCACTGCGGGAGGTTGGGGAAGCAGACACCCCTGCGGGCGATGCAGGCTTCCCTTAGGGCACTGCAGAGGGGAGAGTGCTCTAGCCCACACACTCTGGCTCTGACGAGCTCCCCTGTCAATTCTTTCCACCATTTCCAGGAACAAAGAAACATCTTACTATGGAAATTAAGTTGGTTTTGACAGCTAATCAGACAGGCCTGAAGGTACCATAGAGAAGTCCTTGGGTGAGTGAGTGATAGTGTCTCTGAGTCCTTTGTTGATGAAGAGCTTGATAAATGGACCTTCCAAGTAGATAATTTCAGAACCCAGAGCCTGGTATTCTTTGTGTATATATATTTTTCTGTTGGTGACTCTAGTCTTTTACAAGCCAGGGTTACATCAGAATACGCCCTTCTAGTGGAAGGAGTGCCAAGTTAGCTCATTCACTGGCTTGCTTATTTGTTCATTCATTCATTCACAGGGTATTTGCTGCGTGCTCTGTACTGGGTGCTGTATTAGGTGCTGGGGCTATAATAGTGGACTAGTCAAAAGCAGTCTCCACTTTGAAAGAGTCTCTGATTTCATAAATTGGAGAAAATCACTATAAGTTGCATCAATAATGTTTAACACTTTTTTCTAAACAAATACATACTATTTAATTTAATTTCTAAATTCTAAAAACAATAAAACGTTAGAAAATGTGGACCTTTATTTAGTTTTTCTAAATAAGGTATGTTTTCTGGTACTGCATCAATTATTTCTCTAAATGATAATTGATTAACAACTTAAGATATGCTGTAAATCAGAAAATAAAATTTAAACATAGAAGAATGGGTATTCTTATTTTGCTAAATGTTTCCAAGGTTCAATATGTTTAGAGAAATGCCGTTACAAATTGATAAGAAAACAAACACTAAGAAATAACAAATATCGATAGGTGATCTACAGGGGGAGAAATACAAACGGGCCGTAAATGAATGAACAGAGGAGTGTTAACCTTAATTCAAGGAGTGTAAATTTGAAAATCAGTGAGATGCTGACTCTTGGCTGTAAAATTTATGAAAGTTGTGCATAAGGTGATATTCAAAGCTGAGGTCCTGGAAAGGGCCCAGCCTGGAGCACGCAGCTGACAGTGAACGTTGCAGCTTCCCTTGCCCAGGCCTCTCACAGCGTTTACGTTCAAGAGACCCGTGCTAAGGAAAGGCTGAGGCTGTGCACAAGGTTTTAATCAGTAGATGTCCATTAGGGTTTTGCCTGCCACAGTGAACAATCAATGAAAATAAATGCATGCATGCCAATCAAGTTCAGCGTCATCTGTTTCCACCTTCCATTTAAATCTGACCCATCCTCTGGGCAGCCCTAGTTTGTCCTCTCAAGAAGATATTTGTAGCTGACACAGGGCCCGTTACTCCCCTTTTTTTCTTGGTTCTTGAGCTCTTTCTGCCCATATCCACTCGTTTTGGTTTTTAATTGTGTATAGCCTTTTGTGGTACCTTAACATTCACATGCCATTTTGTATCCTGCTTCTTTTAACAATATATGATTTTCAGTATGTATAGAGCATATGTTCATATATCAGCCCCCTGGGTGCTTCTCTAGCTGGACTGTAAGTTCCTGGAGCCACCTTAGCCCACCAGTATGCATGTACTCAGAGGTGGATAGGTCCTTTGCTGAGCAATTGGAGGAGAAAAGGTATTCAGAATTATTGTCTTTGTTGACTGGGGGGGTCCTAGGGAAGGGGTCACGAGTTGCCACTCAAAGTGCCCCAGGAAGACTTTTCTGCAAACCATGCAGTGAGTGGGGTCTCTCTGCACAGTGTTGTTAGGGATCCTGCAGTGTCTCTCCTCTGCCTTCCAGCTGCTGCCTTAGTTGGCTTCCTCAAGTGCAGGTTCAGGCCCTCTCCTTTCCTCTGTCTCAGACACATCTGGGGGCTGCCCACTGCCTGCAGAGAGATGAATGTTGTACTTCGTGGTCCACCAAGGGCCTCTGCCCCAGAGAACCATCTGCCTCACCAGGCTCTCATCTCCCAGGGCTGACCCTCCCAAATATGTTCTACTCATATCTTCCAAACCCACTGTGGCAGGATTTTCACTATTAGTACATGTCTATATGCATATGTATATTTATTCGTGTGTGTGTATAGATCATATACATATTATTGTCTGTGTGTATAGATTTACACACACACATGAATAAGTATATGATGTGAAATCAATTAAAATAAAAATATGTAAAATCAGGGGCACACAATTACTGTAGGGATAGAAAATTAAGATTAAGTAGAACATGGGTAGATATTGAAGGTAAAGGGTAAACCATAGAAGAAACAAGTCTTATTGGTGGGACGGATTTACCACTCCACAGTTGTTTCATTTCTGAGTCTCTGAATTGGACTTCTAGCTTTTATTTTGTTTAAAATTCTAAACCACCTAATTCATGGGGAAGCAGGGAGCTTGGTAGCAGTAAAATAACAATACTCATGCTTAAGCAGCATTTTTGTCAAACATTCTATGATTTTCTACTCTTTCCCCTTTTTGGGTTTAAATATTGGTTCTCCACATGTTAATTGTGTGACTTTGGACAATTAATTGCTCTTTGCCTCAGTTTTCCTGCATATAAATGGGGATCACCACCTCAGGGGGTAGTGATGAGAATTAAGTGAGGGAATACACAAAAGTACCTAGATGGCACTGATTCTATTACTTTTTTGGTGACGGAACATTCATCCACCTCTGCTTATTGTAATCCAACTCACAAGATACAGCTCAACCACAAGAAACCCATTTTTTCCGTGTTATTTTATCTCATTGTTTAAATAAGGTGGGTGCCTACTGTGTACAAGCACATCTTATTCCCCAACTATACGAGGGGTCTTCAAAAAGTTTGTGGAAAGTGCATATTATGAAAATACTTTGCATGGATTTCAAAAAATTTTTGCACCAAAATAAACTCATACTAACTTGTTATAACATGTCTCAACAGGCTCTAGTTTGAGGCACTAAGAAGGGTAAGACATTAATTTGAAAAGATCCCCTACCAGAGCAACATGAATTCTGCTAAAATTGAAGCAAGAACAAATATCAAATTTATGGTGAATCTTAGGTGGAAGAATGGTGAAATTATTGATTCTTTACAAAAGGTTTAAGGGGACAATGCCCCAAAGAAATCAGCAGTTTACAAATGGGTAACTCATTTTAAGGAGGGACAAGATGATGTTGCAGATAGAGCCTGCAGCAGCTCACTATCCACATCAACTTGTGAGGAAAAAGTTAATATTGTTCATGCCCTGATTGAAAAGGACCAACGATTAACAGCAGAAACAATAGCCACCACCATAGACGTCTCAACTGATCCAGCTTACTTACACAATTGTGATTGAAAAATCAAAGGTGAGCAAACTTTCCACTCGATGGGTGCCTATACTGTTGTGCCCAGATCAGCGGCAGACAAGAGCAGAGCTTTCAATGGAACTTTTAAACAAGTGGGATCAAGACCCTGAAGCATTTCTTCAAAGAATTATAACAGAAGATGAAACCCGGCTTTACCAGTACGATCCTAAGCATATCAAAGCAATAGCTACCAAGATGGTGGAAGTGGTCCAGTCAAAGCAAAAGCACACGGGTCAAGAACAAAGGTCATGACAATAGTTTTTTAGGACACTCAGGCATTTTGCTTGTTGACTTTGTGGAGGGCAAAAAAATGATGACAGGTGCTTATTATGAGTGTTTTGAGAGTTAGCCAAAGCTTTAGCAGAAAAATGCCCAGAAAAGCTTCACCAGAGAGTCCCCCTCCACCATGACAATGCTCCTGCTCGTTGCTATTGTCTAACAAGGGCAGTTTTGTGAGAGTTTTGGTGGGAAATCATTTGGCATCCACTTTACAGTCCTGATTTGGCTCCTTCTGTCTTCTTTATGTTTCTAACTCTTAAAAGTCTTTAAAGGGCACCCATTTTTCTTTAGCTAGTAATATGAAAAAGACTACATTGACACGGTTGAATTCCCAGGACCCTCAGTTCTTTAGGGATGGCCTAAGTGGCTGTATCATTGCTTACAAAAGCGTCTTGAACTTGATGGAAATTATTTTGAAAATAAAGTCTACATTTCTTATTTTTATCTCGTAATTCTATTTTCTACAAACTTTTTGAAGTGCCCTTGTATTATAAATTCTCTGAATATATGCTTATGTATTAAGTTTACTTAATGTTTCTGGTACCCAAGTCCCTATTTGGTTCTGGATTTAGATTTAGAATCTAATTAAACAATCAGGATTCTGGGTTATTTTTGAGAATGTCATGGAAACAAGAACATGAGTTAAAGTAGTAATTTTCTTGGATTCAGAATGATTGATTCAATACAGAATCCAAAGGTTCCTCATTTAGAGATGGAGAGAGCTTGTCCTGGGGTTGTAGGCTGAATCCATATCTGGCTGTTATGCTTACTATTAGGGACCTAAAATTGAGGACTGAACAAAATATTTACCTAAAATACAAACAAATTCTTAGTGCAGGTGGTTCTAAAAGTGTTGTCTGAACCACCAGCAGCAGTATTATCTAGAAACTTGTTAGAAATACAAATTGCCAGTCCCCACCCCCCAGGCATACTGGATCAGAAACCATCCCTGCAGGTGATTCTTACGCACACTAAAGTTTGAGAACTACTGTCTTAGGGTAGTAACTGAATTTGGGGGGAGGCTGTACTCTGTGCCAAAAGATGTATCTGTTCATTAGCAGATGAAGAAAAGTTGGGCATACTTTGGGTATTTTACTTAACCTGATGTTATTCATAATTGTATCTAGAAAATCCGGTTTAAATGCATTTAATTACCATTAAAAATGCATTTTTGCTGACTTGTCTTTCCCTGTCTTCTTTCCTCTCGGTATTTCCGCGTGGCAGACGAGTTGGATTTTATGTCAATACTTTCAAAAACGTCTCCAGCCTTGAGGCCAAGTTTCATAAGGAAATTGCAGTGGTGAGTAGTGGTGATTGTTTTTACACATGGAAAATAAAATAAAGGGTTACTTTGGAAGCAAATGAAATGACATAGCATTATCCAAAGAATTCACCATTTTGCATGTCTCTTTTAGTGGTGTGTGATTATTCTTAGTAGTATTTCTGCAGTTTTTTGGAAGTGACCACATAGTTCTCTGTATCTTTTCAAGATTTTGTCACAGTCTCACGGTCTTGTTTTTTTTTTTTTCTTTAGTTTATAAAGTTGGAATTTCAAGTGGTACTTTAGGCTGATGAAAAACTGGTCCCAAAATATTCAGATAACAGACAGCTCCGTTGTTGACTGATGTCTTCTTTGTTCAACAGCGTGGTTGTGTGACTATTTGTACTAGAGTCAGTGGAAATGATGATCTCATTTTCTGTTCTATACTCCGATTAATAATTATGTTTTGATTTTTTTTTTCAGTTTATGTTTCATTTATTTCTGTTTTGACAGGGGTTTTAAATTTGGAGCATATGCAGAATTTCAGTTATCCCGAGGCCATCCAAACTATCACAAGATTCTTAGTATCTCAGTAAACAATTTCTTTCTTGGGGGGAATAGCTTGAATTGGTACCAGGATGACTTGCAGCTGACAGACAAATGACCTCTGTCCCTTTAGCTCTGCCACAAGCTGTTTGAAGTGATGACGAAGCTGGGTGACCAACACGCCGACAAGGCCTTCACCATCCAAGGGGCTCCCAGGTAGGCCACGGCTCCCCAGGGCCCGGTCCGTTCCTGTGCACCTTCACTGTGCTGCTGCAGAGGTTCCTGCATCTGTGCACCACCTGTCTATTTCATCCGTCCTATAAACATCGCAGAGGAGCCTTTCTACGCAGGCCTGGCACTGACCTTTGCCCTGTGCTTCCACGTTGACTTCTGGCTTTCACTTGCCAGCGAGGGTTCTCGATGTCCCGAGAGAACTGTCTGCCTCTCTCTTCTTTCCACAAGACCTGCTAGCCAGGGTGTGAAGTTTGCGTGTATAATTTCTAGTTGTGTACTTGTTACTTTATCTAGAGAGGAGAGGAATTCCCAAACCTGTGACAGTTAGTCCTGATTCTTGTCATTGGTGCTGACATCTTCAGTGAATCTGTCTTGAGAAGGGAAAGAGGAAGCAGCGGGGAGTCCACCGTCCCCTCTGCTGCTGACTCTTGATCTGGCCGGCCCCGCGTTGTTCTTGTTTATGGCACACTGCTGTGGTGGGTGCACCAGGCAGGTTCACCAAAGGCCCGTGACCCCCAGGTGAGTTGTCCATGTTGCCAGGATGCAGCTTCACACCAGCTTCCTCCTGTGACTCGGGAGTCCCTTTGAGTCCATCCTTCTCAGCTCTGCACACTCAGAGAGGGCAGGCAGCGAGCCTTGGGCTGCGGGTTGGAAGACCCAGCTTCTAGTTTGATGACTCTGCAGTTGATTTGCCTCTCCTTCCTTGAGTAAGTTCAATAACATCTCTGTTGAAAGGTCTCATTATTTTGTAACCAACAGAAAAATTTAAGATACTATTGAATTCAGGGCTTCTAAGGTGCTATGCAGTCCTGACCTTCCGTATTTGTGATTTAACATCAGTCAGTGCAAACACTCATGGGCACACACAACACACGTACCCATGCACATGCGCTAACACCTGCATATGCTAACGGTCAGACCCCTCTGGAGATTGCAAATTTTCTTAACCTGTGCTCTTTGGCTTAGTGTTACCTGTGGCCTCTGCTATGGCTGCTATACTAAGCGAGCAGTGAGTAGAGCTTCTCTCTCTAAGGGAAAGAACATGGCCTAAAAGAATGCATGCTCAGGGCAGAGTTACTGGGATAAATACAGTTGTCTCCATGTTGGGCTGGGAACAAAGGAAGAATTAGAATAGGAATATCAAAATGACATTGAGGTGTTTTCAAAATGAAGCACATGAGAACATTAAAGGTTGCTTCCTTACATGGAAATGAGAGGGACAGATGCCTCTGAAAAGTTCAGCGTTGCTGAATCAGATAAAGGGAAGAGAACGCGGGGCCATGACCACTTATCCAATGTTCCTTTTGTTTTTTCCAACGTTCCTCTGTGGAACGAAGTGGTGAGTGAGCTCAGTGGGGTCTGTGTTGAGTGTAGACCGGGGCCGTGTTTCCTGTAGAGGCCATGATTGCGGGCACACGGCTCCAGTCACGCGGCGTGTCTGTGTTCTCTCTATGGGACCCAGTTACCTCGGCTTCGTGGACGTGCAGACCATGCTGCCGTGTGTGTGCTCTTTCATTCTGCGGTGCAGATTCTGCTCCTTCCAGCTGTAGATTTTAGAAATTCCTAGAGAGTAGCATGTGTCCCGATGCCCTCTTAGTCATCACATTTGGGCTCTTCCCAGGCATCTGTCCCCATGCTGGGAACACGGTGGGTTCTCAGTGAATGTCACTGAATCTTCTTTATCCCATGATGGGTTTGCACATTTCAAGGTGTCTGAGTTGAGTCATTGTTTTATAAAGTGTAGAAAGAGGAATAATTAGTGAGTATATTTCCAAATGTTAGCAGAAGACACTCTTACAAAATCTTTACCGACACGATCCTAAGGATGCCTTTTAAGGTAAATTTACACTTTTCAGAAAAGGTTTTTCTATAGGTTGTGGCATGACAAGATTCTCTTGTAAATCAAAAGTAAACTAGGTTACGTGATTCAGCTTGTGTTTGGAGGATTCTTGTCTGGTTTGCCTGGTGTGGTGGAAAGAAGAGTGGTTTGTGTTACTGAGACCTGAATTCAGATCTACCGAATCGCCGGGTGACTTCAGAGTGTTTTTACCTCTCTGTTCCCCTCTTTACTCCCTGTGAAGTGGGGACAGGAATGTGCGGTTGCTGTGAAGATAAGATAACCACTAACATAGGAGTGGGGTCTGCATGCACTGGACAGTCAATGGTACCACGCACCACCGCTGCTGTTACTTACAACCGGGATTAACCTAGAGGGGGGAGCAGGATAATAACAAGCAGTGCCTGCTGTGCATCAGGACGTCTCTGGGGTGGAGGACCTCTGAGCAAGTGAGCACCCTTCCTTAGAAGGCCTCTGGCATCATGCCCTGTCTTCTTCCAGCGATTCGGGTCCTCTGCGCATTGCAAAGACGCCATCCCCACCCGAGGAGCCTTCACCCCTCCCGAGCCCGACAGCAAGTCCGAACCATGTGCTAGCACCTGCGTCTCCTGCACCTGTGCGGCCCAGGTCACCTTCGCAGGTAGGAAGAGATGAAATATTCTGGGGGATAGAAGGCCTCATAGTGGGGTTACCCCATCTGGGATCATTCCATAGTGCTGGGGCATTAAGAGAAGTTTCCAGTTGGGGAAACTGAGGTGTGAGGCTTTAGGCCTTGCAATGGTCACTAAGAAGTCCACCCGTTTTTCTTATTTGACTTTCTGTGCTTCCTCGCGCGTCTGGGTGCGGGTCTGCTGGGACTTCTTTCCACATTCCCAGCCTCCTCAGGCTCGCTGCCCTCTTCTCCCGTCTCCGGCTTGCAGATCCCTCTCTTTCCAGATGCCATGTAATCCTGCCTTCTGCATGACACCTTCCTCTCCTAGCATGTTAGGTGACAGCCAGGGCAAGTTCTGCCAAGAAAAGCAGTTACATTTATGTGTCACTTCAGTTTTTGCATCACCCACAGCATTTTGCACACGAGCAGCCACTCAGTAAGACTGTGCAGAACAAATGATTGAAAAGAAGGAGTAAGAACCAGGCAAAGGTGATTATAGAAAATTCGCCACCCTGTTTTCCCTACTTTGGGTGAAAATAAAATTCCTGGAGGGACAGTTGAAGTCCCCAGTCCAGTTCAACTAAGCGTGAAACTAGGAAAGTGGTAAGAAGACATATGTAAAGAGGAGCCTCTCAGGGTCTTACTTTTTGTGACCCTGCAGTGGAACGTGACATGTAAGCTGCCAGTAGTTGGTCTCTCAGATGCAGTCAAGAGCTGCTTGATTTTAGTTTTGAGGTTCTGATCATTGCTGAGGTGAGAAATCACTTTCAGTGTAGTTCCGAGAAGGTGCTGCCTTGGTCCGACTGTGAAGGTGTGGGCACCTGGCCCGCAGCCCTGTGCACAGCACTTATGTGGAGCTGATGGGCTCGTGGAGCTTATGGCCTCTCGTAGCTGAGTTTTCCTCCTGGATGCTGCTTGTCAAAGCTCAGGGGCCACCAGGCAGACAGCCTCCTTAACCCGGGGTGGCAGTCTTGTTCCATCTGCAGGTCTGAGTTTCAAGCAGAGCTGAGCCTGTCCACCTAGCTCTGCTCACGTGACATTTCTGCATGTCTCACTTGCCCTCTCTGGCTGAATCATTGTTTGTATTTAATGCTTTGCAGACGAGGAAAGGGCCCCCTGTCCCACCTCTGCCTAAAGTCACCCCAACGAAGGACTTGCAGCAGGAGAACATCATCAGTTTCTTTGAGGACAACTTTGTTCCGGAAATCAGTGTGACGACACCTTCCCAGGTGAGTGTGCCCGGTTCAGAGCTGGGATGCCTGGAAGGTGCCATGACAGAGGGACCCTCAGGGTCAGCTCAGAGGAAGTGGCCAGCATTAGAGCCAGCAGCAAGATTTCAGTCGTCATTCAGGTTTGTTCTAATTTCGTTTATGTCTCAAGCATTCTTCAATGGGAGGTACGCCGTATTTGAAAATATTCTTATGTTTTTTAAGTAAATACTTACTGTAGAAAAGTGGAAAACTACATAAAAATGTAAAATGAAGGATTTTAGTAGTCATTTAAGTCATTCCATCCTCATATAACCACTAATGCACTTTGGTCTGTTTTCTTTTATTTATTTTTTCTTCCCTGAGTATGCATCAATTTTGCACCATAAAAATCCAGATTGTATTGTTATGTATTCCTGACTTTTTACTTAATCTTGTTGAGCAGCTTTATGTCATAGCGTGTCTTCACAGAGGCACACTTGCCCGCAGTGCTCTCTCAGGTGGATGAACCGACCCTGATTGGTGGCCCGGGTTGCTTCCAATCTTTCTGTTACTCACCAGCACCTCAGTGAGCGTCTGTACACACAGCGGTTCATGTCTGGGCCTTCTGTTATTTCTCTTATATTGATTCCTAGTAGAGAACGGGAAGATGAAATTAAAAGAGGTGGATAATTCTAAGTCTTGCCCTTTGGCAGCATCGTATCATTGACATGATTCAGCACATGGACAGGTTGGTGTTCCTGCTGCTCGAAGACATCTGGGTGAACATGGCCCACTGCAGCTACCTGCCAACCTGTCCCTGCTAGCAGATGGCTGCCTCATTGACTCAAGAGTAGTGGTGACTTCCAGAGCTGCTCCTAATTCCGTGGAAATTGTCCCTTTCTTTTACAAGTGAAAGTCCCCAGAGAAGTCATGCCAACACCATGTCCTGCCAGTGTTCTCAGGGTCAGAGATAAAGTTTACATCTTGCAAGAGGTGCTAAAGCAATACTGTAATTACTGAGCACATCGATAACAACACAACCTATAATCACATGCTGCTGATAATAGCAGAGGTAGTGCAGCAGAAATACAGGGAGCGACATAGGGCAAACCACGATTTGTCATCTCTTTTAAGGACATTTATCCACAGGTGTGATGCTTTGAGCTCTTGCTTTCCTTCTGTGGCTTGCACACACCCGTGAATTTGGTAAGCTAACTAGGGTGTGGCGTGTGATTTAGTGCTGTTTTGAGGAGGGGGACTGCGTGTTTCCAGTGCCTGGAAACACTTAGTGTCTGTGACTGCAGAGATGCCTTTGGGTCAGCTGTCTCGTAGCACATGACCTTACCCAGCATCTGCACCTTGCCCTGGCCCCAGACTTGAGCAGTTTCGTTTGCAGGTTGTGTGTCCTTTGTATTTTCTGCCTCCCGGCTTCATTCCCTTTTTCGCAGTGTGAATTTTCAAATCGGGAGTGCTGTAGGGTGATGACACCCTTGCTCAGATGCTTTTACCTGGACCCCAAGAGCATCTCCTAAGTTCCATCACACAGAGACTTGGTCACCTGGAAGCCTTGTGTGCATAGCTGAGGACATCCCCATTCCGTAGGTGAGGCACCTGAGGTGGCGACATGGGGCCCGCAGACTAGTGGGGAAGTAAAGACGAGGTTCAGAGGTGTCCCGTCTTTCTAATTTAATTTTTTATTTTTTAATTGCAGTTTACTGGCTCTTAGATAAGGACCCTTCATGGGGGGCGGGAGAGAATCAAAGCACTTTTGAAAACTACAAGTGCCAGGAGAGGCCCTTGTGTACTGTGGGAGCTTTAACTCCTGCGGTATAGTTGAGTGAGGTGATGAGAGAGTCAGGAGCGGGGGGCACCTTCCAGAAGGGACGCGTCCTCCAGCTGCAGCTGCTTCTGCTGGGGCCACCCCACCCGTCTGCACCAGCACCTCATCTGCCAGGCAAGTCTGGAAGAACTGACCACCAGAGACATTATGGAGGTGCGTTGTCTGGGTGCAGCCTCATTTACGTTGTTTTCTTTTAATCTGGGAAGGATGCAGAAGGGGGCTTCTGTCATTTTTCTGAATCTGAGAAGCAGCATGGCTGTGGCACCTGAATCATTTCCATGGACTAAATGGCCACTTGTCTCAAGTCAAGGTGTCAGGAGAGGCAGAGAGGCAGGATCTGTGTTCAGTCTACTTTCTGGCTTGTTGAGTGATACAATCTAGCCTATGTGGAACTGTACAGATGCTGCCTTTTCCTGAAGCGTCCTCACGATTTCCTCAGCTGCCTGCTCCTCTAGAGATATAAATAGCCATTCTGTGTTAAGTGAGCTCGGCTAGCAGAGTTTCTGATTCTGCAGGTCTGTGGTGGGGTCAAGACTGTGCATTTCTCCTGAGTTCCCAGGAGATGCTGCAACTGCTTCTGGACCACCCTGTGAGAACCACTGTTTTAAGCCGTCAAGATTCCACGAGGTACATATCAGTGACCATTAGCAAAGTACCCCACTCAACTAGAAGTTTCTTCCAGGGAAATATCCAGCTGATCCAAGTGTGTGCTGTGACTGACCATTTGAACTGCTCACTGTGAGAGCAGTGTGACTTACAACGTTCCGCATTCAGGGCTACTGGACACGCCCACACGTATACACATATATGCACATGTGCTTGTAGTGTCAGGCGTGTTGATCTGATCACTTGTCAAGCTACAGACTGAGTGAATAAATTGTATCATTTGGACAGTAGTGTATTTGGCAGTGCACAAATACATGAATAAAGCAGAGTAAATAACGGTGCCTGGAACAACTGGACGCTGACCGTGAGGACACAGAGCCCTGACAACTAGAAAGCTGAGATGGACCTGGAACGGTTTTCCTCCTGGTCCGTATAGCAATGTAGAATGACCCGCTTACATTCAATTTTAATATTAATTTTTTAAGTGAGTCATCCTACATTTAGAAGATGGGTTCTTGTCCCCAGTTGGCTATTTTTATCATGCGCTTAATGGGGAAGAAAAGCATTTATGTTAATCCTGCCCAGAAGCTCAAAATGTGAAGATTGAAATATACCTAATCTCTGATGGATTTGTTTGTGTCCTACACCAAGCATCATCACAGTGATGATTCTTGAGTTTGTCCTGGGATTGAAAGCAAATCCATCAGACCTCCAGAGCCCTCTAATGGCCCAGATATTAAATATAGCATAGAATTTTCTCTGGGAAATATGTGTACCTGCACACAGGGAGATGCCTGATTGTCAGACCACAAGCCTTGCCTTGCTTTTCTGGCTCTTTGTTTACAAAAATGGACCTTCCAAAAGACAAACACACCCTTCCCTATTTTTTCCACCCAAGAATTTAAATAGAAAGAAATCGTGTGTGTGTGTGTGTGTGTGTGTGTGTGTGTGTGTGTGTGTGTGTCCCTGCATTGGCATTTCAAAACAGCATTTTCTAAAGTGTTTTTTTGAAGAACGCTAGTCTCAGATGCTCTGAAAGGGGGGGTCTCTGGTCACATGACACTGGGAGGGGCTGCATCTCTTTGCCTTATAATAATTCATGTCAGCATGTTCAAGGCTCTGAGAAGTTCTGCACCAAAAGCCCCATTTAATTTTGTTTAAGCCACAGTTTGTCAGTCAGTTTCCCCTCCCCCTGCCCCCAAGTGGAAATGGGTGTTTGGTGAAACAGTATAGGAAATGAAGAATTAAAGATATTATGTCTCTGGAAACCAAATTTATGCATGTAAATAAGATTTTAACAGGAGATCAATACAAAAATATCAATCACATATATATTACACGTGTGTGTGTGTGTATGTGTGTGTGTATCCACACAGGGTTGTTTCTCTCTAATTAAAAAAATTTTTTTGGACTGCTTTCTATTCTAACTTGATGACTTGAGTCTAAATCAGTGCTCACCCTCTCCTCTTGAGGATTGTGGCCCTGAGCAAATACTTTTTGCTGGGAGCCTCTGTCCGTAAAAACAACTGGAGTCGCTTGAGGTAGGCATATCACCAGCATGCTGTGGCCAGTCTCATGGGATGTCATACGGGAAATGCCATGGCAGCCAAAGAGAGCACCCTGCTCACCAGCTGCCTTCCTGGAAACAGGACTGGCCACCACTCCCCAGGACAACTCCATGGATATGAGCCCCAAGCCCAGTCAGTGTACCACAGTCAATGCCGTCACCCACCCCAACGGTGGTCACCCTTCTGCAACAGCCTGTCCTTGGCTCCAGCCATGAAGTTAAATGTCCCTAGGACACTGCTTCATCATAATTATGGACAAAAGGCTAAAACTTTACTCACTATTAGAAATTGTAAATTACTTTGTGAACCCAAAATGAAAGACATTTCTATTATATGACAGGTAGCTCTTGGTTGGCTTTGTTCCTGAAAACTTTACTTAACCTTCTCTCTTAAGCTTACTATTTGATCTCCTTTGCCCTTTTGGGAGGTTATAACTGTCTAGCATGACACCTGGGATAATAGTAAAGGTTCTCAAAATATGTTTGATGATAGAATAAAAAGTGAAAAAACTCTGGAGGAAGTAGTACCTATGGCCTCACGCTAACCTGGCTCACTGTAGTACTGTTAGGATTTAAGAAGCATGTGTGTGTGTGCGTGTGCGTGCGTGCGTGCGTGTGTGTGTGCATGTGTGTGTGTGTGTCCATGCAGCATGGGGCATGATTTGGAGACTATGTTTTACGTGTAAATGTTTTGTGACTATAGCTACAAGTTGCAATCTTTCTTACCTGATATGCTTATAAAAATAATTCCCAAAAGGATGCATAGTTTAAGTAAAAACACTTAGTAGATTACAGAGAAGCAAAAAGTACAAATCAGAGGCTATAATTCTATTTTCCTGCAAAACCCACTTCTACTAACTTTGTTTATATAATGCCCCCAAAGTTTTCTTTACATAGTGGCTGAAATGTATAGTTTTAGAAATTTGATGATTCTATGTCAGTTTTGTAATTTGTGATTTTTTTTTTTTTTACTTCTAATATAACAAAAATGTTCCCATGAGAATTCGGTATTTATGTCATCATTTTAAGCAGCAGCAGAGCACTGTATTGTAAGGATTGCCATAGAAGGCTTAACCCATCTCCTACTGTTAAGTTCTTGTCTTTTTCCTTTTATTAATCAGCTTTATTGATGTGTGATTGATATACAATAAAGTGCATGTATCATGTATTTGAAGTGTGCACATTAATAAGTCTTGACATATGTGTGCCCCCATGGAACCGTCACCAGAATCCAGAGAGTGAACATGTCTTTCACCCCTGACCTTGTGTCACTCTGTAATCAATTCCCTTGCCCCTCCCCATGTGACCCACCATCTCCAGGCAAACACTAATACTCTTTCTGTCACTATACATTAGTTCTCACTTCCTAGAATTTTATACAAAAGGAATCGTACAGTATGTACCTTATTTGGTCTGGCTTCTATTTAGCATAATTATTATGAGATTCATTCATGTTTAGCAAGTATCAGTAGTTTATCCTTCTTATTGCTGAGTAATATCCCACTGTATGGATTAATCACAGATTATCTCTTCGTCTATTGGATGGGTATCTGATGAATATTTGAGTTGTTTCCAATTTTTGGCTATTATAAATAAAGATACTATGAACATTTGTATATAAATATTTGTGTGTACACTTGATTTAATTTCTCTTGGATAAATATCTAGGGATGAATGGGCTAGATCACAGGGAGGGAATAAGTTTAATTTTTTAAGAAACTGCCAAAGTTTTCTAAAGTGGTTGTACTATTGTTTCATGTTTCTTTTTTTTTTTTCCTTTTTGTCTTTTTTCGTGACCGGCAACGGATCTCAACCCTCAGTGTCGCGCCCGTACCGGACCGGGACCGGCAACGGGATCGCAACCCTCGGTGTTGCACCCGCCCCTTGCTCAGCCAGTGAGCGGAAACCGGTCTGTATGTGGGATCCGAACCTTCGGCGGGAGCGCCGCCATGCTCCCAAGCAGCGCACTGTAGCAGTGCGCCACTGGGCCGGCCCTATCTTTTATTTCTTAATTGAGTTTTTGAGAGCCCTTTGTCTGATTTGTATACAAGTCCTTTATCAGATAGATGATTTGCTTTAGCGTGTTGGGACCACAGCAGAGCTGCTGTCATGGTGCTTGTAGGTGTAAGGAATGGGAGAAGAGTAGTTTCCTCTCGCTGTGTTATGGGAAATTATATCTCCCTGTGTTTCCACCTGTAATGACAGAGCTGTGAGCACTTTCCTGCCCTGTTACAAAGGAATACCACATAAACGGGCCACCCCTTTTTTCTCTTTTTGTAGCTCTATCAACATACTCTTTGATATAAGTGCATCAGGGGATAACTCTCAAGTTTAAGGGGCAAAACTAAGTAGAAGTTGAGCCTGAAGAAGCCTTCTACACATTTTGAAGGCAGCCGAACAGGCATTCCAGATCACTGATGGTCCTACGCATCATGGTCTTACTGGGTGTTAGTACTCCCATTTTATGCATGAAGAAACAGGCTCAAGGAAGCTGAATTAATTGCACAGGGAGAGACAACCAGCAAATGGCAAAATTGGGGTGCACACCCAGATTTATCTCAAAGTCTGAGCATAGCCCATCATAGTCTGAGGCCTCTGTTCATCCTTCATCTCTAAATTCCCATTTAAACTTCCTTGAGGGGATTTGTTAGGTTTATGAGGGAGTAACGGACACATTTGTGTGGCCTAAATTTGTCCGGAGAACTTGCAGAATTTTGAGAATTCCTCTGCAGATCCTTGGGTTCCTGTTCGGGAGATGTGGGACTGGGGTCTCAGTGGCAGCCTGGAGGGCACTGGAGTCAGGGTCCCTGGCTGCAGTCCTACAGCTGCTGGCTTGCAGCTGGGGGCCCAGAGTGACAAATACCCTCATTCAGCCCATTCCCCAAATAGGGAAATGATATCATTTCCCTCTCAATTTCCTTTTAATGATTTTATTTGACAACGCAGGTAAAACGCACTTTGGAGAACATGGTAAAGTAACCGCTTTAAAGGCAGTAATCATGATGTCAACATTAGAAGGCACCGAAGTGCGATAACGTGAGGTGATGTTCATATGTCTAAAGGTCTTAGACATGTGAACTGTTCTAAGTGCAATGTAATGTGTTTGCTAAATTTAAAAATTTTAATTTGTACCAATGTAAAAGTTGGTGAAAAACAAAACTCATGCAGATTTTGAATAGGGGGAAAGGGAATCAGTTTTGTGATTGTAATTATTAAAGAAAGAAAGGATCTCAGAAAAGCATTATCTTTGTGAAATTGTACTAAGAATATGTGAGAAGTAATTACACTGCAAAATAGAAAACTCAAGGCTAATAGCATAATATATAAGCAGCTTTCCTTCTACAATGAGTGTGAATATACTAAAAAAAGTATTATTTGTTATGCCACTTTTTCATACATTTGTAGATTTTAAAATATATGTCAATGACCAATATTTTTTTTGATAGTTTTTTTAAATTTGAAGATAATTGATTATGTATATTTGGGGGATACAGAATCAAATATCAATACAGGTATACAGTATGTGGTGATCAAATCAGGATAATTAGTATACCCATGTTTACAAAACTTAATCTTTGTGACCCTTAACTAATTTCTCTTTTACACTCCTCCCCCTCCCCCTTTCCCATCTCTAATAACCACAGTTCTGTTCTCTCTCTTTTTTGTTTAACATTCAGTGTATTATTGTGATCCTTCCTTCCTTCCTTCCTTCCTTCCTTCCTTCCTTCCTTCCTTCCTTCCTTTATTTTAGCTCTCACTTATGAGTGATCACATGTCGTGTTTCTCTTTCTGTGCCTGGTTTTTTTCACTTAACATAATTTTCTCTAAGTTCATCCACGTTGCTGTGAATAGCAAAATTTCATTCTTTTTTACGGTAAAGTGGTTTTCCATTGAGGATATATACCACATTTTCCTTATCTAGTTGTTTGTCAATGAACAATTAGGTTGATTCCAACTCTTGCTATTATAAATAGAGCTGCAATAAGCATGGGAGTACAGGTATCCACTTGACATGCTGATTTCCATTCCTTTGGGGAAGTAACAGCAATGGGATTGCTGGATTGTATGAGGAACCTCCATGCTGTTTCCCATAAAGGCTGCACTTACTTACAGTTCCACCAACAGTGTAGGAGGGTTCCCCTTTCTCTACTTCTTTGCCAGCATTTGTTATTCTCTGTCTTTTTTATAATAGCCAATCTTAACTGACATGAGGTGATATCTCAATGTAGTTTTGATTTGCATTTCCCTAATGCTGAGTGATGTTGAGCATTTTTCATGTATCTGTTGGCCATTTGTATATTTTCATATGAGAAATGTCTATTCAGCTCCTTTGCCCATTTTTTACTTGGATTACTTGTTTTCTTACTGATGAGTTGTTTGAGTTCTTTGTATATTCTGGATATTAATCCTTCGTTGGATACATTGTTTGCAAATATTTTCTCCCATTCTGTTGGTTATCTTTTCTCTCTGTTAATTATTTCTTTTGCTGTGCAGAAGCTTTTTAGTTTGATATAATCCCATTTGTTTATTTTTTCTTTTGTTGCCTGTGCTTCTGGGGTCTTATTCATAAAGTCTTTGCCCAGTCCTATATCCTGAAGTGTTTCCCTGTGTTTTGTTTTAGAAGTTGTATAGTTTTAGGCCTTTTATTTAAGTCTTTAATCCATTTTGAGTTGATTTTGGTATATGGGGATAGGTACAGGTCTAGTTTCATTTTTCTACATATGGATGTTCAGTTTTCCAAGCACCATTTATGAAAGAGGCAGTCTTTTCCCCAATGTATGTTCTTGGTGCCTTTGTCAAAGATCAGTTGGCTGTAAGTATGTGGGTTGATTTCCAGGTTTTCTTTTCTGTTCCATTGGTCTGTCTGTTTTTCTGCCAGTACCATGCTGTTTTGCTTACTATAGCTTTATAACTTAATTTGAAGTCAGGGAGGGAGTGTTATGCCTCCAACTTTATTTTTTTGCTCAGTATTGCTTTGGCTATTTGAGGTCTTTTTTTGTTCCATATGAATGCTAGGGTCGTTTTTTCTATTTCTGTGAAGAATGTCATTGGTATTTTGATGGAGATTGCATTGAACCTGTAGATTGCTTTGGGTAGTATGGACATTTTCACAATGTTAATTCTTCCAATCCAAGAGCATGGAATATCTTTCCATCTTCTTGTTTCCTCTTTAATTTCTTTCAGCAGTGATTTCTAGTTCTCATTGTAGATATCTTTCATCTCCTTGGTTAAATTGATTCCTAGGTATTTCATTTTTTTGGTGACTATTTGTAAATAGGCTTGCTTTCTTGATTTCTTTTGCCTCTAGTTTGTTATTGAAGTATAAAAACACTACTGATTTTTGCATGTTGATGTTTTTATCCTGCAACTTTTCTGAAATCATTTATCAACTCTAAGAGTAGAATCTTTAGGTTTTTCTATATATAGGCTCATGTCATCTTCAAACAGGGACAGTTCGGCTTCATCTTGTCTAATCTGGATGCCTTTTATTTCTTTCTCTTGCCTAATTGCTCTGGCTAGTACTTCCAATATGATGTTAAATAGGAGTGGTGAGAGTGGGCATCCTTTTCTTTTTCCTGTCTTCATTCAGGATGATATTGGCAATGGGTTTGTCATTTATGGTTTTTGTTGTGTTGAGATACTTTCCTTCTATACCTAACTTGCTAAGAGTCTTTATCATGAAGGGATGTTGAATTTTGTCAAATGCTTTTTCTGTGTCTATTTAGATAATCATATGGTTTTTGTCTTTGATTTTGTTGATGTGGTGTTAAAATCTTTCTCCAAACATCTTCATTTTTAGGTAATAATTTACCCATTGGTGTGACTTTGCAATTTCTAGATGGACAAAAATGGTCAAAAATGAAGCTTAGATAAAATACCAAAGATGTAACTCAAATTGTGTGAAAACTACCCCAGTTCTCTTCACCGTGGCATAGTTTACAGAGACTTTGTCTCAGTTCTGCCCCTTGCTGTGTACCTTGAGCCTGGGTTAGGCCAACTTTAAGCCCACATTGTTTCCCTATATTATGATACCACAAGGAAAAGAACAGATGTTAAAGTTTAGCAATATAGATTTTGTGTTATTATCATAGCAGGACTTTCTGTGTCTTATTTGGCTTGCCTTCTTTATAATCCACTAGTGTTATTAGAGTTGGGAGCTCATTTTGCAGAAAATGCTGGGGGACATGGCTCTTCCTTGTCCTCCTCTCTTTCTTTTTCACCCTTCCTCTCCCATGCACATATCTACACAGTTGAAACAAACAGTATTGTGGATGATGGGTGGATCCATACAGTAACTAAATCAGGGGATAGGGTGCCAGGGAGGGGATGCAGCAGATGGGATGTGGTCAGGAGTATGCAGTGGTCCCTTCCTTTTAAAATGTTACCTTCACAGAGGAACATCACAGCAGTGGGTTACTGTCATGGGTCCAAGTCCTGGCCCATTTTATCTATCTGGTCATTTGTAATTTCATGATCTGAGTTCTCTGAGCTAAGAGAGAAGGTGGTTCCTTGCATCTTGGTGGCATTAGGATACAGCTCTCAGATGTTCTTTTTGTTGGCTGGACTTGGAGCTAGACAAAGGACAGAGACTGGAGTATGGGACCCTATGTTCCCAGGTAACTTAGATTATGCTTGGCTGAAGTTAATTATTACCCCTCTCACTTATTTAGCTGAGTGACTCTGGGAGCATATGGTTGAGCCACCTAAATGGTAAACCACCAAAGCATGCTTTGGGAGTACTGAATAATGATATTAGAGGGATTATACATGGGCTGTATCATGAATCTTATCAGATTCAAGCTAACGCACGCCTTTTTGTTTGAACAGAATGAAGTTCCTGAGGTGAAGAAGGAGGAGACTCTGCTGGATCTGGACTTTGACCCTTTCAAGCCTGAGGTGGCCCCTGTGGGTTCTGCCGGAGTGACCCACTCACCCATGTCTCAGGTATCAAATGCTTTTTGGATGTTTGGGGATGACAGTTCTTAAGCCTCAGTGAGCTCTGTAAGGGAGCAGATATTGCCTTTCTCTTGTGGATGACTTCAGTATCTACTTTTCTTTTTGGTTGGCAAATATTTTCTAATAGGAAGGAGAACCTCATTACCATCAGTGCCATTGGCTTTCTTTATACACAGAGCTGGTGTGGGGCCATGTGTTCCTGTTCTCCCAGGAACTGTCTCTCCCAGGGTCATTACTAGTAGTGCCCTCCTGCACTCAACAGTGTCCAGATTGGGATGATATGTTTTATGGCTTCCCTGGGTAAAGCTGCTTCTTTTGGCTTTGGGTTTACTCTTTTTACAGTTTTCTCTACTTTCCAGCCTCGTGCTTGGCAAGTGACATGTGTTTGAAGTGACCATGAGATTATGCCCCACAGACATGAATTTCAGTCTTGACTGTTCTGAACCAAATGATGTGCTCAGTCCGCACATGGCAGAGACTCTGCTGGTGGTGGTCTGATGCGGCACTGGCCTTCATTGCCCACACTTACCTTGCTCATCCCTTTCTCCTCTCCACGGTTCTCCCGTCCCAGTAGTTACTGTGACAGCATTCTCTGTCAGAGGGACACTGGCCATAGGTGCTGTAATGACCTGTGGGTGATTCTTCAGGAATATAATTAGTTCACAGTTGTCTCTGCTAATGGAAGTAAGTTCACTCAAAGTCTGGCAAAGCAGAAATTGTTTATATCAGTAAACAATTTGGGTGTTTGGGGTCTCACATTTGAATTTGGGCAAATCCAAAGATGCTAGAATAAAAGGTACTTCAAAAAGTTCATGGAGAGATTTGCATTATTTTCTAATTCTATTTTCCACAATTTTTTGAAGTTCCCTTGTGTATTTTGAATTAATTTATGAAAGTGTATTATAAAACTCAGTTTAAGAATGAGGACCTAGCTTAGTTTCCTGGTCTTGAGGTCTTGTTGGCACTTTACGGTAAACCACTTGGGCACAAACAGCTCAGTGTAGTCCTCAGTAAATCAGGCTTTCCTCTAATCCATGCTCTGTTCTAGAATGTGATTGGGTTTATAAACTCCTCCCTGTTATAGGAACCATAAAAGTCTAAGATGTTGGTAAAGTAGGAAATCAAGTAGACCAGACGCTAGCCTTAAAGGTGATTTGCAGAACTGGGTCTCTTAGATGAATGTTTCAGGAAGCTCGCTCTCTATTAATGCTCTTCTAGGAGATTCACAATGTCTATTTGAATATTAAAATCTCTGATAAGTCCAGCAATTTAAAAAACACGATTAGATTTGTTTAACTTAGAGTATCCCAATTTTGGCTGCAAAAATCTGTTTTAATGAAACTTCTTAATATGTTTAAGAAACTTTTCTTAATATGGCATGTTTTCTAAAACATACTTTCGGAAATGCTAAAGTAGTGGTTGTCAGCAAGTTTGAGGGCTCCACCTTAGTGGCCAAGAAAAGCAGAAAGAGAACATCCACGTAGTTCGGTGTACTTCCTTCTCCGAGCTCTCGCGTCGTGTAGACAGCCAGCAGAATCCACTGGCTTCCTCTGCCGCAGTCTCCATCGTTCATTGCTTTAGTGTGAGAAGTGAAGTTTCCACTGTGCGTGGTGTACTGATTAGTGGTGAGATTCCACAGCATTTCTGTCTGCAAGTTTGAATCAAGAGAGAAACCTCTTTAGTATCAATTCATGATCACATCAAATCATGGAACTTTGTGTGGACTTAGGATTGAGGGATTCTTTAAGAATTAAAAGAAAAAATGACCTAATGATTAAATCTAAACCTAATGGTTAAATCTTCGGCAGTCTTGGTGCTGAAGGAAGCACATGACTGCGGCTGGGGCAAGCTGTGTGCACCCCTGTGTTCTTCCCTCGGGGCCGGGTCACAGACTGCTCCAGCTCCTGGTTGCCGTAATCGAGTCCCCTTCCTGCAGAGTTGTCCTGTGAGCCAGCTCTAATTGCATCTCTCCTCTTGCTGAGAAGAAGAGTTGCAGGCAGCGTGACAAAAGCACAGTGCCGTGAGGTCCTGCCGGCCGTCTTTTCCTGTCACTCACAGAGATCTCCTTTGCCCGTCGCTTGGCCCCATGCTTCCAACTGATGTTCCTGCTGCTAGCAGAAACTGTGTCTTGTCACCTCCTCTGTGTCCACGCTAGCTCACACATCCTTTCATGACTCCCAGGGCATATACACACATGTTTCACATGGCTACCTTCCTTTGGAGGAAATGTTGTTGCTGTCTGCCATGTGCAGAGAAGTGGGCTGGCTTTTATGATCGTGACTCTTAAGGGGCTGAAAAACACCCCTCACATTGCAAAGGAACGGAAACCATCTGGATAATCAGAAATGCATCTTAGATGCAGAAGTCCATGTATGAAAAACTGAGACTTTCAATGCAGCTGTTCTACTCTCCTGTCTCAGTCATTCTATGAGAAGGTGCTAAGCAAGGGACCGACCAGGCTGCGCAGCATTGCAGGGCAGGTGGTGCAGAGCAGTTTGAATGGGCCCAAGGCGGGTGGGTGGGTGTCGGGCAGAGCCACAGGCCGGCTTTCTGTAGTACGTAATGCAAAGGAGACATCTGTCCTTCCACCTGGAAATTGTCCTATTTTTAAGATGAGAGAGCCAGGCTCTCCAGTTTGCTGTTTACATTTAGTGATTAAAAACAAGTGCATAAATGTGGATCCGTCCTAGTTAGAAAAACATGGGCATAAAGGGATGTGACTCTGGCAGCAACTGTCACTCACAAAGTAAATAAGAAAGAGGTCTGCCTCTCTCTCCCTCCACACAGTGGAAGTCATTTGAAACATCTGGACCCACTCCCTAGGATCTAAGCTCTATAATTAAAATACCAGTAGTAAGTATAATTTATCATATGTCTTAGGGAACACCCTGCTAATTCATATTATTACCAATTAATTGAGCTGTATGTTACCATCTAACTGTACGTATTGAAGAACTACTTTTCTGGGGTTCATTTACCATAAAACTGGTTGTAATCTATCTTCTTGAATGTGATGTAGCAGGAATAGCATGAGCAATGATTAGGATCAGCATTTCCTCAAAGATGGTACACGCTAATATGTGGACCCCTTGTTTACTTCATTTTCATGGTGCATGTGTATGTGTATTAAAGTAATCCTGTTTACGTATTGAAGAACTACTTTTCTGGGGTTCATTTACCATAAAACTCGTTGTAATCTATCTTCTTGAATGTGATGTAGCAGGAATAGCATGAGCAATGATTAGGATCAGCATTTCCTCAAAGATGGTACACGCTAATACGTGGACCCCTTGTTTACTTCATTTTCATGGTGCATGTGTATGTGTATTAAAGTAATCCTGT
>NW_007734817.1:64581-65415 GCF_000696425.1 Galeopterus variegatus
TCTTCCTTTGAGAAATGCCTAATCAGCTCCTTTGCCCATTTTTAAATTGGGTTACTTGGTTTTTTGCTGCTAAGTTGTTTGAGTTTCTTGTATATTCTAGATATTAATCCTTTGTCAGATGTATATTTTTCAAATATTTTCTCCCACTCTGTTGGTTTCATTCTGTTAATTGTTTCTTTTGCTGTGCAGAAACCTTTTGGTTTGATATAATCTCATTTGTTTATCTTTCCTTTGGTTGCCTGTGCTTTGGGGGTTGTATTCATAAAGTTTGTGCCCAATCCTATTTCCTGAAGTGTTTCCCCTCCCCATGTTTTCTTTAAGGAGTTTTATTGTTTCAGGATGTATATTTAATTCTTTAACCCATTTTATGTCGATTTTGGTTATGGCGAGAGGTACAGGTTGAGTTTCATTTGCCTACATATGAATGTCCAATTTTCCCAGCATCATTTACTTAAGAGGCAGTCTCTTCCCCAGTGTGTAATCTTGGTGCCTTTGTCAAAGATCAGATGGCTGTAGGTGAATGGGTTGATTTCTGGATTCTCTGTTCTGTTTTATTGATCCATGTGTCTGTTTTTATATTAGTACCATGCTTTTTGGTTACTATAGCTTTGTTGTATAGTTTAAATTCAGGTAGCATTATGCCTCCAACTTTATTTTTTTTCTTCAGGATTGCTTTGGCTCTTTGCGGTCTTTTGTTATTCCATATGAATATTAGAATTGTTTTTTCCATTTTTAAGAAAAATGTCATTGGAATTTTGATGGAGATTGCATCAAATCTTTAGGTCACTTTGGGTAGTGTGGACATTTTCACAATGTTAATTCTTCCAATCCATG
>NW_007734817.1:67139-68969 GCF_000696425.1 Galeopterus variegatus
GGGGCCTTTGTCCTAGAAAAGCCCTGGGCATGTGGTCTTAAGATCCCAATTCAAGTGTCATGTTTTCTTCTTTTTTAGTGGTACGGGCAACAGGAAAGTGTGATAGACTAGCTATGGGTGGGCCTGGTCCTCTGCAGCGATATTGCTACTTTCCCCCATAAAACAGAAGGGCGTCTGTCCCCTCCGTCTTGCAGCTGCAGGGTTATGCTGCACTCTAGGCTCCCTGGAATGTCAGGAGAACCTTCAGAGGACCAGCTAAAAAGTGTTGGTTGAGGGCCGGCCCAGTGGCGCACTGCTACAGTGCGCCGCTTGGGAGCACAGCGGCGCTTCCGCCGAGGGTTTGGATCCCACATACAGACCGGTTCCCGCTCACTGGCTGAGTGAGGTGCGGGCGCAGCACCGAGGGTTGCGATCCCGTTGCCGGTCCCCGTCCGGTACGGGCGCGACACTGAGGGTTGCGATCCGTTGCCGGACACGAAAAAAGACAAAAAAAGGGAAAAAAAAAATGTTGGTTGAGACCACCACTGACTAAGCTGTGTCTTTTATAGTGAGTTGGTTTTACTTGCATCTTCATAAGAAAGGATGCATGNCTAAGCTGTGTCTTTTATAGTGAGTTGGTTTTACTTGCATCTTCATAAGAAAGGATGCATGGGTTGATGTTTAAGGCATTTGAATTCTAGCTGCAACTCTTTGTTAAGTTTCTTGGAAACTAAGGAGACAATGCTAATTTTTTCTTGTTCCAATATTTCATATCTTTAGCTGGAACTGTAACACATTTTCCTTTTCTAGCTGGGGACTGTATGGAGAGGGTGAAGTGTCATTTTATAAGGAGACTTTGACTGTTTCAGAGAACAGACTTGCTAGGAATGGTGATAATAACAGGAATGCAAAATGATGGCTCTCTGGACTTAATTGCTCGTACTTCTTTTAATCTTCTCAAATTCTCAGGCTTTTTCCTCGTATGCAGAAAATGGCTTTTAGGCTGGGGAAGAACGTCAAGAGTGTCCCGCAGGCAGTCAGATCATTCTCCACCCAAACACCCCCCTCAGAGGCAGAGCCAGGTGNGATGGGAAGAAGACCCATACATGTAATGATAACATAGTCCCCTAGAAAAATCTTTAGCCCCCAGAATGTTCCAAGCATTGCCAGAGCCTGGAGATAATGATGAAGTGAGAGTCCAGGGGACCAGACTCCTGGGCAGTGGGGCTCAGGAATTGGGCTCCTTTGCTCCTTCCTCTGGCGATTGGTGGCCAGAGGAGCAGTTACAGCAAAGGGTGTGCACGTATGTGGGGGCTTTTACATAGAATATGAGGGAAGCATGGAAGGCATGGGCTGCTCTGTACAAGGAACCATTTCTTCATTATTATGTTCGGTAAAACTTGGTTAGTAAGAATTTGAGTTTCAGAGCCAGACAGCCCTGGATTTGAGTCCAGACTTGTATAACCTTGAGACTTGGAGAAATTTCTAAACCTCTCTAAGCCTAGGTGTTTTTCATCTGTAAAGTAAGGGTAATGATACTACCTCAGAGGTTGTGTGAGGATGAAAGAAGATAATATTTGTGGGGTATTTAGCCCAATGTCTGGTAGGTATCAATAAAAGGTAAGTATTATTACCGTTGTTATTTATTCAGCAAATCTGACGTGCAAGGATGAGTACTTCCAGAATTCAGGGTTGGAAAAGGGCCACAAACAGAGCTCATGGTGGTGGCCTTGGTGCTGTGAAATGAGGAGGTTGGCTGCACCCATATAGAGCCTCATATGCCTTAGGGTGGGGCCTTTGTCCTAGAAAAGCCCTGGGCATGTGGTCTTAAGATCCCAATTCAAGTGTCAT
>NW_007734817.1:69148-69908 GCF_000696425.1 Galeopterus variegatus
CAGGAATGCAAAATGATGGCTCTCTGGACTTAATTGCTCGTACTTCTTTTAATCTTCTCAACTTCTCAGGCTTTTTCCTCATATGCAGAAAATGGCTTTTAGGCTGGGGAAGAACGTCAAGAGAGTCCCGCAGGCAGTCAGATCATTCTCCACCCAAACACCCCCCTCAGAGGCAGAGCCAGGTGTAGGATGAGTTTGGAGGAGACTTTATTCTGACGCTGTGTCAGAGCACGTGATACTGTGTGAATTCTTGACCTCTGTGCTTGATCTTACTCTGGTATTCTCAGACCTGCTTGCTTATTTGAAATTTAGCATTTCAGAGTCTGCTAAAGCAGAAGTCGTATATTAACCATAAAACATCCTTGTTGACGATAGAAAATAACAGAGGTTTTCTTTGTGTTTCATTTGTGCCTTTGTAATAGTCAAGTTATTTTGGAACAAAAATTATTCCTATCACAAAACAAGTTATAAAATTTAATCCTAAACCAGTAAAAGCCACATCCTTCAGTAGAATGTTGACTCTGAACAGCATGAGATTTTAATGAGCCAATGAATTTTCTTCTCTTGCCTTGTTTTTAATTATTATTATTATTATTGTTTTTACCCTTACAGACAAGCACTGATTTGGTACAGCCGGTATGTAAATATCCAGAAAATTCTGGATTTTTTTTGTATTTAATGTACATTATATACATGGTGTATTATCTAGAATGAACTTTCTTCCCATGGCATTGCTAGTTATAGATTTAACGTTAAGCCA
>NW_007734817.1:70455-72971 GCF_000696425.1 Galeopterus variegatus
CAGACCTGCTTGCTTATTTGAAATTTAGCATTTCAGAGTCTGCTAAAGCAGAAGTCGTATAGTAACCATAAAACATCCTTGTTGACGATAGAAAATAACAGAGGTTTTCTTTGTGTTTCATTTGTGCCTTTGTAATAGTCAAGTAATTTTGGAACAAAAATTATTCCTATCACAAAACAAGTTATAAAATTTAATCCTAAACCAGTAAAAGCCACATCCTTCAGTAGAATGTTGACTGTGAGCAGCATGAGATTTTAATGAGCCAATGAATTTTCTTCTCTTGCCTTGTTTTTAATTATTATTATTATTATTGTTGTTTTTACCCTTACAGACAAGCACTGATTTGGTACAGCCGGTATGTAAATATCCAGAATATTCTGGATTTTTTTTGTATTTAATGTACATTATATACATGGTATATTATCTAGAATGAACTTTCTTCCCATGGCATTGCTAGTTATAGATTTAACGTTAAGCCAATTAAATTAAATGCTTTCTAGTTTTGCTTAACTGGTGCTACCCTACTGAAGAACTTTGTGTTTCTCATCAGATCTTATCATGGTGTATTTCATCTTATGTTTTTTTTTTTTTTCTTTGCTCTTCTGCATACTTTAAAGACTGACTCTTCTAAAAGTCTTTCCCTGTGTAACCTGATCATGGAGGAAACTCCAGACAGTGGGTTGGCCGAAGAAATTCAAAGATCTCAAATTGATATAGGTGCATTTACTTGGGGCCCTGATGCTAGTACAGAGAGTTTCAGCCAGGAAATCACCCCAGGAGGGTCTCTTGAAGACTCTGCATGTCTCTCTGAAGCAGAGCAAGACATGAGATTATCCACTGGAATGCCTCCTGCTGCTGACTGGCCTGCTGTGGCTGAGTGGGGTGAGCCTGTCCTGGGGCCATCCGCTCCAACCAGCAATGAACAGCTGTCCCTAGAGCCCTTGCCTGAGGCTGGCGTTGCCACTACTGCTTGTGTGGAGATGGAGCAGCCATATGACTTGCTTGACTCAGATGTGGCAGCCATGGAGACAGCTGGCTTGCTCAAAGACAGTCATGAAAATGTTAAAAAGTCAGATGAAGAGGAAGAGAAACAGAAGATAGAAGACACTATGTGGGCAAGTGTGGAGACATGTCAAAAGGTAGACACTGGAGCTATGGATATCACGGCACTAGAAAGTACAGAGGAATTTGAAGGGAAAGTATGTGAAAGTACAGGAAACACTGTAGTAGATCTTCTTAGGACAATAGGAAAGCAAGACAGGGAGACCTTAAAAAGTAATGAAGGCGAAACTAGGAAAGATCTAAGAGCAAGGTGTAAGGAAAGTATAAAAAACAATGAAAATTATTTTGAGAAAACAGACCCATTACAGAAAGACATGGAAAAAGTAGATATGGCAGATGAAGTTAGTGACAGAACTCACAGGCTACAGGATGGGATTCAAGTAGTAGTCAGTAATCATGAAACTATAGAGGGCTCTGGGGCTAAACCTGCCAATCACAGAGATATTTTGAATCCGCCACTCCAAATCAACGTTGTATCTAATATCGAAGATGACAGCTCTGAGGGATGGGATTTAGCTAGAAAAGACGTAAAGAAAAATTTAATAGATCCTCCCAACCATGATATAATATATCACCCAGCACAGAGCAGTGCAGATGCTGAAGAAATCCGATGTGAGACTGTGTTAAATGCTCCTGGAGGTGACAGGGGTACAAATCAGGCTGCTGTTTTATATGATATAATATATCACCCAGCACAGAGCAGTGCAGATGCTGAAGAAATCCAATGTGAGACTGTGTTAAATGCTCCTGGAGGTGACAGGGGTACAAATCAGGCTGCTGTTTTATCAATGAAATGTGAAGTGGCAGCCCAATCTAGTATTGACCTTGATTATTCTCTGGGAACTAATGCAAACAGAAGAGATTGGTGTTCATGTAAGGCAGAAGATTGGTTAATAGAGAGGTCTGAAAGTACAATGACTGGGCACTGTAGTCATACCATTAACTTGCCAGGACTTGCTAAAACAGACCCTTGGAGAACATATGCAGGTCAAGTCTGCCAGCCAAATGTGGGTTCAGCAGTGAATAATAAGGATATAGCAGGATTCTCTGGTATACCAGATGGCCAAGCAAGTGGATCTGCCAGTTGGCTGGATTCTTGTAACCACTGGCCTATCAGAGATATGGGAGGCTTAGATGATTGCTTGGATCATTTAGATACAGTTGAGAGCAGGAAAGAACTTGAGGCAGACTTACCAGCAGGTGTGTTTGGGGAACGAGCCATTGCTAGCTGCTGGAAACAAAGCCAGGAGAGAGCTAGACCATTGGTTCTGGAAACCTTCTGGAACACTAGCACTGAGAGTTCTGCTAGTTCCCAAGATAATGACATCAGCAACTCAGATTTATCTGAAGATGAAATTGCTAACCAGAGATATGGATTGTTGTACCAAGGAATTGAGGCTGACGAAGACGAGGTACTTACCCCAGTACGTAGCATAGACTAGCCAAAGACTTCC
>NW_007734817.1:73815-78148 GCF_000696425.1 Galeopterus variegatus
TTTTTTTTTTTTTTGTCAGCCTATTTAAAATAATACAGAGTGGACTTTTGCATTTCCTAAGCACTTTCATGCATACCAAACTTTTGTATTATTTTAAAATATGTGGTGGTCTTTACTTTCCCACTTATATAATGGATATTTACTGATCCTACAAAAGTGACCCCCCCAAAATAAATAAATAACACACTCTGACTTCTATTTCTATTTAGGTTTCTGGTGGTTCATTTAATGGATTCACCCAGGTAAGGAATCAGTTTTCTAGGAGGATCTATCTGCTGAGAATGATGCAAGTTTTCTTAAAGTGGGTCTCTGTGCGGGCTGGCCCGGTGGCACATTGCTACAGTGCGCCGCTTGGGAGCGTGGTGGCGCTCCTGCCGAGGGTTCGGATCCCACATACAGACCGGTTCCCGCTCACTGGCTGAGCGATGTGTGGGGGCAACACTGAGGGTTGCGATCCCGTTGCCGGTCCCGGTCCGGTGTGGGCGCGACACTGAGGGTTGTGATCCGTTGCCAGACACGAAAAAAGACAAAAGGGGAAAAAAAAAAAAGTGGGTCTCTGTGCCACTGGCATAGCATAAAGATTGAGAGTGTTGACACAGTATTGGACCCCACTACTTACAAATCGAGAAACAGACACAGAACAGTAGCAGCTGTGGAGGACGATTGTGAAGATTAAATGTGACGGATGCGCAGAGCGCTTAGCCCAGCAGCCTAGCACCACTACGTGCTGCGTGACTTTAATGAGCTATTATTAATGTTATTGGCTATAGCACGGGCTTCTCCTTTCTGCTCATTCCTCTGCTGGAAATTAGAAGTTGTCCTGATTTGAGAGACCTAGTAGATTCAGCTGTTAGAAAAGAGGAGCGGGGTTGTTCTGAATTAATGAGATGGATCTTCAGCAAATGTGAGCGGTTTAGCAGCTTCCTCCTAAAGATTCATAGAGGAGCCATACTCCGCAGAGCCTTACCTCTGCAGGGGTTCTCCAGAAAGGAGTCAGTGGAAGATCAGAAACCATACATTGGCTCTGTCCAATAAGACAGTATTTTCCTTGCAAGTGTGTGAAAGAGGAGCCACAAGGTGGACGGTCCCATTCGCTGTGTGTGTCCTGACAGATAGGCAGGTGGACCTGCGGAAAAGGCAGGTCACATAGCCATCAAACTCCTGGATTCAGTCCTGACAGCCTCGTCAAGGGGGACCTCGAACCAGCTCGTCTGAATGAAAGCTTTGTCTCAGAGTGTCAGACATGCACAGTGTCTAATAACTTTAGCATTTAGAATTCTCTATCATAGTATATTCATAAATAGATTTTTTATTTGACATCTCCATTATTTTTTCCTGTGTTACCTATAAAAAGATAAGACCCACTGCCACGCCTACACCCTGATACAGATACAGGCAGACACAGAGATGATAATGCACCTCTTTCATCTTCAGAAAACTCTTCTGGAAGGCTGGTGTCATGTTATAGGCATTGTCATCCATTTTTTTTCAAGTTTATATTTCTATTAGAATTATTAATGCATGTAATTTAAAGAGAAACAAGATTTTATAAGGGTTTTTATTTTAAAACGTCAGACTGTCCTGCAGCCCCTCCGCTCCTGTGTCGGAGGTCAGTCTTCTCGCCTCTCCTGACGGGTTTTCAGGTCCCCCACGTGTGCGTGGGTTTCTATAACGCTGCTTCTCGAGGTCTCCAGCGTCCCCACTGACCCCTCTCTGGAAGGTGAAGATGAAGCTACTTTCCCCTCCTGCCCTCCCCACAAGCCCCTCCCCTTCCTGGCCTTCCTCTGACAGTCATCGTCACAAGCACCTACCTCTGCTGACGATGTCATGGTGATGAAATGCAGTTGGTGTCAATCTTAATGTTATATGTCCTGTCCCGCCAGCTCTGTGCTGCCTTTGGGGTGGCAGTTGTGGGTCCCGTCAGGTCGCCCTTGGTTAGTTTGCTTGGTTTTCTCAGTGCTTGTGACTGACCCAGCCCCATAACCCACAGTTACATAAATCTTTCATTTGGTTGAAGATGGTGGACGTACAATCAGTTTTGTCTTCTTGAAGAAGCTACCATCTGTCCTCTGGATGCCGCCCTGCCTGGCCGCTGTCACAGGCTCTCCTGGGTGTCATCCTGGGGCCGCCTCCCTCTCTGTGTTCCCTCCAGTGTTCCCTAGTAGCACGTTTCCTCTTTTGTGGCTTCATCCCTCGCTTGGGTGCAGCACACCTTCCAGTGGCTTCCTGAGAGCAGTGTGCACGGGACGCATGTGCTTGTGACCTTGCACGTCTGTAAGTGTCTTTATCCCTGTACATGTGAGGGCCTGTTAGTCTGGACGTTGTAGTGGGAGTGTAGATGGTCTTCCGGGGAAGCTTCAGCCGTTACCCCACTCAGTTGTGCCCCCTGGTGTTGCCCCTGGGAAACCATCATTTTGTAAGAAACTCTCCTCCCCACTCCCTTTCTCCCTCTCTCTCTCCCCCACCCCTTTCTTCCTCCTTTTATCTCCCCTCTGGAACTTCCTAGAATCTTCTTTTAACCTCAGTATTTCTGAAATTTTACATGATGGGTCAGTTTTTATCCATTGTACTAGGCCCTTTTAATCTACAAATGTACATCTTTCGGTTTCAGGGATTTTTCTCTTTCTCTGCTTTCTAGCTCTTCCACCAGATTTTTTACTCCCATCATTTTTTCGGTTTCCAAGAGCTCTTTTTGTCTTCTGTGTGTTTCATGTTCCATAGCATCCTCTTCTTGTGCCGTGAATGCAGCATCTCCTATCACATCACTGTGCATATTAGTCATAACCATGGTTGAAGGTTTTTTTTTTCCTTGCAAAGTCTTTGTTTTCTTCCACTTGTTATTTTTTTTTAACGTATTTTCTATTGGTTTCTCCCTTTTATATTTGACACTTTTCTCGAATGTCCGAAGATCTTGGTTAAATACTCATATTTAAAAGTGGGCTGCTAGAAAGCTGACTGGAAACTGGCCAGGGAGGTGGAACTTATTGACTATGGGCACATGGCGGGACCTTTCAGCTCCTCTTTGCTGGGCAGGGCCTGATGAGAGGTTCTTTGGGCATCATTTTTCTTGAGCTGGTCAGTCCCCAGGGAGGACTCGTCTGGTCTCTGGTCTGGGGGCACAAGTGGGGCTGCCAGCGTAAGGGACGACAACGGGGAAGACACGGGGCAGGTGGGAGGAGAGGGCTGTGTGTTCTCAGTCTCCGTCATGTGAGTTCTCTCTGAATCCCGCCACTTCCCTGGTATCCCTGTGTGCCCGCAGTCCAGAGACCTGCTGTTTCAGCCTCTGAGCAATTAATCTCAGGTCTTCCGCTGGGGTAGAAAGGGACACTGCTTGCTGTTCAGAAGAGATGAGAGTGTCTTGAGCTCTAATTGCTTTTTCATAGACTTTCATCGGGTTCCCCTGACTCCTGTTTCCTGTGGTTCCCTAAGCTTCTAAGTCTTGATCCGTTGGGTTTTGAGGAACAAATTGGGTAGAAACTTGGCATTTCTAACATTGCCTTAGGATACAGACTTTTTGAATCCTTCAGGTCACTTACCTGCTCATTCGTCTGTTTTCCACCTTCAGCATTTTGTTGCTGTTTTCTGTCTTCCTGTTCTCTTCATCTTTACAGGCTTTTAAAAAACATTCCGTTTATCGTTGTTTAGTTTGGATTCTGGAGGTAACAGGGGTAACTGCACATGTTCAACTCAACACCTTTAACTGAAAGTCTCTGGCTCATCTTCTCTGTTGGGGAGCCCCCGATGTCAGATTTTTAGGCATTCCTTTTTTTCTTGAGCTGGTCAGTTTTCCCAGGGAGGACTCTGGTCTCCTGTGTGGGGGGACACAAGCCTGGCTCCAAGTGTGATGACAGAGAACTGTTCTGTTAGAGATCCCTGTTGTTCCAGCCTACATTTTTAGGTCAGCAAACATTTTATAAAATTCTTAACTTATGGCTCATAAACAACCCACAGAAGTCACAAGTGATGTAGTGAGATTAAATATGCAACATTTGGAGCCTATAGCCACTTCTAATTTGGTGTTAATGTGCCAACAGAAGCTGTGACCATGGGTGCCCCAAGGCTTGTGCCCTGTGTTCAGTGACTCTCATTCTTACTCTGTAGAAAATTTTTTTTTTCCTTTTTGTCTTTTTTACTGACTGGTGACGGGATCGCAACCCTCGGTGTTGCGCCCGTACCGGGGACTGGCAACGGGATCGCAACCCTCGGTGTTGCGCCCACACCGCGCTCAGCCAGTGAGCGGGAACTGGTCTCCACATGGGATCTGAAACCTTGGCAGGAGTGCCACCATGCTCCCAAGCGGCGCACTCTCCAGTGCGCCACCGGGCCGGCCCGC
>NW_007734817.1:78328-81223 GCF_000696425.1 Galeopterus variegatus
TTGTTCCAGCCTACATTTTTAGGTCAGCAAACATTTTATAAAATTCTTAACTTATGGCTCATAAACAACCCACAGAAGTCACAAGTGATGTAGTGAGATTAAATATGCAACATTTGGAGCCTATAGCCACTTCTAATTTGGTGTTAATGTGCCAACAGAAGCTGTGACCATGGGTGCCCCAAGGCTTGTGCCCTGTGTTCAGTGACTCTCATTCTTACTCTGTAGAAAATTTTTTTTTCCTTTTTGTCTTTTTTACTGACTGGTGACGGGATCGCAACCCTCGGTGTTGCGCCCGTACCGGGGACTGGCAACGGGATCGCAACCCTCGGTGTTGCGCCCACACCGCGCTCAGCCAGTGAGCGGGAACTGGTCTCCACATGGGATCTGAAACCTTGGCAGGAGTGCCACCATGCTCCCAAGCGGCGCACTCTCCAGTGCGCCACCGGGCCGGCCCGCAAATATTTATATTTAGAATAACTGCTGTTAAAACTTACTTTAGCATTTTTTTCTAATGATTTAAATGAAAGAGAACTTTTAAAAACTTTAAAATGTATGTATGGACACAATTTGTGGTAGCTAATTTAAACATCTTTTTTAAAACCTATTTTCTCCCCGATTTTCACCCCCAGGACACTTCATTATTCACAGTACAGACAGACCAGAGCTTCATCTGCAGCCTGGTAAGTTGATTTTGGTTTGTGTTTCTGGGATGTTGCTACTTACCACTAAATGTTCTAAAGTAAGTTGATCATACCGGTTAGTGTAGAGTTTGAACACCCACAATGTCATTTCTGCAGTCCCCTCTTTCCTAGAATATTGGAGGGAAAGCATCTCTAAGATCTCAGCATGACTTTGGACTTGGTTATTTCTTTTCATAAAGAGGCACAGTCATTTCAGCAAAAACCAGAGTCTCCTAATCATGGGCCTCCGTGGAACACAGTGAATCCATCAAAGACAAGGATATTTCCATGTGACTGTAAAAAGCTACAGGATTTAAAGTGCAATTGCCTCTAGGATTGATGCTTCACAACAGATTCTTGCTATTTTCTTGAGCCTGAAGCTACCCCGTTTCTCATCTCGTCCCTTCATTTCGTGAGCTGTAGAAGGAAGTAGTAATGCACAGTAGAGTTGTGATTCCTCGTTAGATGCCAGAGGAGAGGAGAGAGAAGCTCAGTCAGGGAATGAGCGGGAAGCGGGAGTTGCTTTAGGTGTGAGAGGAGATTCTTGTAGGATCAGTGTTGCTGTCATCACGGGGAAGTACCGCAGTAAAGTTAATGTGGAGAAGGTAAGAGATGTCACTTGTGAGCCTGTCGCTGCTGCACTACAGAGGATTTTGGCTCTTCGAAGGTTCATTCAGGAGGGTTATCTGCAGCGCTGTGGCTTTCCCGTGGGAATAGTGTATCACTATCCCAGCTCCCACCTTGCACACTGGAAGCTTGGAATTGGGTTTCAGTAGAATGAATTTTTTTTTAGACTATTTCGTTTTTTAAGTCAGGAATTTTGTTCTGGGAAGTTTGTTTTAAAGAGTGATTTGATATATTTGCAAAGTCATGTTTGTCTCTACTACCTTGTCACTAGAGTGTCACACTTTTGTCTGTTGGGTATTCAGGCAAAAGGCAGAGAGTCTCTGCAGCCTGGAAAGAAATAGTTAAGTTTTTCAAATAGAGATTCTATTGGTGTGAGTAATGGAGCCAGAGAGACTCGTTTTTCATGTTCATTGATGATTCTCAAGCCTGGGTAAGGGAGCTAGAGGATGAGATTTTTAATTATCAATTGTGAATGGGGTAAGAAAAATTAAGCAATACTGATATGAAAGGAAAGACGATTGGTCATAATGAAACTCACACCTTCTACTTTGATGCAAAAGATCCAGGCCTGGAGTCCAGTGGTTACGTTTCTCTGAACACTCCCTCCGCTCCACAGCTGGTTCTAGGAGCTTCCAGGCCTGCCCTGCCCTTGTCTTGAAGTGTGTTCTCTGAAGCAGACAACTTGCCCATTCTTTTTGCCGGGAACTTAGCAGTGTCGTGCCCAGCACTGCCTGTGCTGCGAGCACTGGCCCTGCCCTGGGAGGAACTAGGAAGTCACAGTGAGCCTGTGTTTCCCTCTGAGTCGCGATCATACAGGATCTTCCCAGGAGCAGGAAAATTTCCCAGCGTTTGGTTCATTGACTGTTCTGAGCAAGGTGGGGGTTGAAGTTGGTCATCAGTTGTACATCTCCTGGCCCGCATATGCCCCACAGGACATGCCTTGAGTACAAGTTTAAACCCTTTTTGCATCTGTTAACCTTGCTTAGGGCTCAGAGTTGCCTCCACAGCCCTTTGTAGTCTCACCAAATTAGCTCTTCCAGGACTGGAGAAGCAGGACTACGAGGCAGGGGCCATGTGGGGATGTGACTAGACTCTTCACGCCAGTCTCCCAAGCCATCTCCTCTTCCTCTGCATTGACCTGCCTCGTGTCTTACCCCAGAGGATACCAGAAAATATGCTCCAAGGCTGCAGTACTCATTTTATTCTGAAGGAGGAACTCCATTTCTGATTCTCAGAGTTGATCCATCGTGGCATCCTGCTGTCACCAGTACATGTAAAGGGGGGTGCCTCTTCTCTGAATGTATAATGACTGCTACTCAAGCAAACAGTAGGAAATCACTTCCAGCACTCCCAGTAGGCATGCCATGGTCTCAGCCCACCAGCATTGTCTGTCAAGGGAGCATCTTATAGAAAAAATAATTGAGGCAGGGCACCATTCCTATAGGACTATTTTAAATCTTTCCACAAGGTGTCACTCACAGTTTGTCTTTGGTTTTCTATCTTGACAAATATTTCCAACTTTACACCGTCTTAGAAGAGACAGAAGGGTGACTTATAAGTATGAACAGCCGATTTTATGTTCAATCAC
>NW_007734817.1:81929-84713 GCF_000696425.1 Galeopterus variegatus
ACCGTACCGCAGTGTTGCGCCCACACCATGCTCAACCAGTGAGCGGACCGGTCTCTATATGGGATCCGAACCCTCGGCGGGAGCGCCGCCGCGCTCCCAAGTGCCACACTCTACCGAGTGCGCCACCCGGCCGGCCCTTGTCTTTGCTTTTCTATCTTGACAAATATTTCCAACTTTACACCGTCTTAGAAGAGACAGAAGGGTGACTTATAAGCATGAACAGCCGATTTTATGTTCAATCACGCTTCGTCCTTACTCATTCAGTGAGTCATATTCATCTCCCTGGAATTTAAGGCAAGTTGTACTCTTTGGTGTGATATTGTAACCCGGTGAAACCTGCTGTGACTTGTGGGACATAAGCAGTCCTGTGTCCTCTTCGTAGGACCCCATTGTTGCACTGTCAGTTTTAGCAAGCAGATGCAACTGGACTCATTTATGAAATCTTCCTAGTTATTCTTGCCTTATAGAAAACTTTAGAATTTCTTCAGACTTCTAAGAAACCCAGAATCTGTTGCAAATATTTTTTTCATTTGAAGTCATCTTTGCCTATTTTTAAATGTACAGTGGTGTATTTATTTGCCTTGGGTTTAGATTCTTCTCTTGGCTCCTCATCTGGCTTCCGACTTCTTCCATAGCACAGATCAGCTCGCAGGGGACAGCACCTGCCCGTGGGTTTTTGGTGCTTTGTCACATCACTCTCTGTGTCCTTCACTGTGTAGGTCATTTCATGCCATTCATTCGTAGCAAATCAACCTGAGTGCTTACCGTATCTGTTTACTGCTAGGAGAGCTTGTTCCATTATGAAGATAATTCTTTTTGAACTACAAAAGTGAAGTCTTTTCCCATAAAGGACTCCTGAGAGCACATTAGGGTGAATTTTATCTCATCCTTTGTTAAAAATTGTATCAAACTACTTCTTAAAGGTTTTAAAAGCCCATGAAAATACCAAATCTCTACACGTTCTATCAGTGTGTCCTCTGGTTTTCTTATGCCCGTTGCAAAGAATGGTGTGTGATCGTGGCATGCACCACAGCGAATGACTGGGTGGGGGCATAAGAGAAATACTTTGTGTATTTATCCAGCACGAGGCTGTCATTACTCCTTGTCTATATTCTTAGCATAACTTTTCCATCACTTCTTTATGGAATGTGTTATGTGCACTGACTTAGAGGAGGGTACAGGAGAAACAGGTGGGTTTTTGTTGCTATGATGATAGTCTGGTGGAAGTTACTGATTTCTCTGATAAAAGTATTAATTAGAAACTTTCACTCAGAAAACACTTCTAATTTTTTTGCAGTTTAAGTGTTCTGATGGAAAAGGAGGGGGTATTTTCAGTAGTTGTGGTGACATGCGTTGGCTGTGGTGTTTTTAATGGCCTGTTGTGATTTTAGAATTGCCCACTGTAAACTTCAAAAGGTCTTGAGCTAAGAGATGCTGGAGGCCTGATTCAGAATATAATTGGAATCAGGATGCTGTCTACATGTAGGGGTCACAGTGGGACAGAAGGAGCTCACCTGCCCACACAATTAAAAGGGTGTAATTGATACCATGGAGAATACTGCCCTGTGGTTCTTTAAAGAATTAGTTTATTATATGAAATAAATTGACCGCTACGGATTTTGTTGGAGGGAGAAGAGGAATATGGGACTGAAGAGGAATTTTTAGAGCAGCAGAGTATCTGTGATCGTGGTGGCTGGTGGCCTGCTCTCTTCCTCCCAGCCTTGGAAGTGGCACACGTGCTCCATAGTGACCTTTTGGGTCAAATGAATGTATTTTAATCTGAATATTGGGATGACCCCCCTCTGTCTCTGTCTGTATCTCTCTGCTAAGTAGCAGAACATACCATTTTAGGGTCTCTTGTCATGTCATAGGGAAGTGATCAGTCACAATACTGCAAGTAAGTGAATGAGGAGTGATGGTCTATGCCTGACTTTGAGGGACTTGACAGCTCTTACTGATGATGGAAGGGGGGTCTGATGTGATTCTGTTCCTAGACTTCTCAGTTTCTGTTAACTCCATAATGCCAAATGGGGGCTTTTTTCCCAGTGCAGATTTAATGAAGCTAATTTCCTATGGGATGACGAAGAAAATCTTAATGGTCCAGTATTCTGTAATGTTTTCTATTCACGTGTTGGATCTTTTTCCTTTAACCCCCAAAACAAACATCCAAGGCCGAGTCTGACCAGGCTGCACCCCCAGAGCCGAAAGCAGAGGAGGCCCCTGCCGCTGCCACCCCTGCTGCTGGGCTGGACCTCGGACTGGACACTCGGGCCGAGGAGCCAGGGGAGGAGGCAGAGGTGAGCACCACCTACCTCACGGCCACAGCCCTGCTCATCTCATGACCATGTGTCACTTCTCGTCCCTGCCCTACTCGGGTCACACAAGCTCTGTGCCCGTCACGGCTCCCCGGGCTCAATCAGCTTCATTCCTTCAACAGTGAAACTCCATTTCCTTTCATTTTGTTAAAAGGAAGATATTTGGAGAACTGACCTTATGATCTAGAGGAAACTGTCACATAGCTGCAGGCGTGGCTTTCCAACAAGGGGGCTTGGTTATTTTTGTTGCTCTCCCCGTTCGTGGGAGGTGGGTGTTGATGCCGTGCTCTGTGACGGCTGGAGACGTGCCTTCAATCAGGGACCAACATGCATGCGACAAACAGAAGGCTAATAGCTGTTAGTTCTGTAGGTTGGTTAAGGCCCAGTGAGGGACTGTATATTAGTCCACGTCTGCTGCTTATAACAAAATACTTGGAACTGGGTAATTTGTTAGGAAACAAAGTTTATT
>NW_007734817.1:86530-86979 GCF_000696425.1 Galeopterus variegatus
TAAACCCTTTTTGCATCTGTTAACCTTGCTTAGGGCTCAGAGTTGCCTCCACAGCCCTTTGCGGTCTCACCAAATTAGCTCTTCCAGGACTGGAGAAGCAGGACTACGAGGCAGGGGCCACGTGGGGATGTGACTAGACTCTTCACGCCAGTCTCCCAAGCCATCTCCTCTTCCTCTGCATTGACCTGCCTTGTGTCTTACCCCAGAGGATACCAGAAAATATGCTCCAAGGCTGCACTACTCATTTTATTCTGAAGGAGGAACTCCATTTCTGGTTCTCAGAGTTAATCCATCGTGGCATCCTGCTGTCACCAGTACATGTAAAGGGGGGGTGCCTCTTCTCTGAATGTATAATGACTGCTACTCAAGCAAACAGTAGGAAATCACCTCCAGCACTCCCAGTAGGCATGCCATGGTCTCAGCCCACCAGCATTGTCTGTCAAGGGAGC
>NW_007734818.1:0-4786 GCF_000696425.1 Galeopterus variegatus
TCATCAGAGAAATGCAAGCAAAAACCACATTGAGATATCATCTCACCCCAGTTAGAATGACCATTATTAAAAAGAACAAGAACAACAAATACTGGCAAGGATGTGGGGAAAGAAGAACTCTTCTACATTGTTGGTGGGACTATAAATTAGTACAGGCACTATGGAAAACAAATTTTTAGAAAAGTTTGTCTATGAAGATGTACTTCATTGAATACCAAACATTATACATCTACCAAACATTATGTCCACCAGTACCCTGTGAATGTGACCTTATTTGGAAACAGGATATTTTCAGATACAAACAAGGTTAAATGAGTTCACACTGGAGTAGAGTAGGCCCTGGCCCTGAATCTAAACACTGGTGCCCTTAGGAGAATGCTTTGTGTAGACACAGAGAGACAGTTACACAGGGAAGAAATCCATGTGAAAATGAAGGCAAAGATTGGAGCATTGTGTCTTACAAGGAAGAAATGTCAATAATGGCAGACAACCACCAAAATAGGAGAGAGGCATAGAACAGATTCTTCCCTAGACCTTGCAGAAGGAGCACGGCCTTGTTGATACCTTGATTCAGGACTTCTATCTTCCAGAATTGTGAAAAAATAAATCTCTGTCATTTTAAGACACACAGTTGGTGGTAGTTTGTTTCAGCAGTTCTAGGAAACTAATACAGATTTTAGTGTTAGAAGGTTGGGTGTTGCTGTAACAAATATTTAAGAAAGTGGAAGTGGCTCTGAAATTGGGTAATGTGTAAAGACTAGCTGAATTTTTCGGCATGTGATAGAAAAAGCCTAGACTGCCTTGAAAGAGACTTTTAATAGAAAGAGAGATTTTATGGGAAATTCTGGTAAGACCTTACTTAGATGGATGTGAGAAGCACACTAGTAAATGTCTCTATCATTTTAGAGAATACATATGAGTATATCATCATGAATGATGTTGATAGAAATATGAATCTTTAAAGTGCTCCTGGTGACATCTCAGAAGGAAATAAGACAAATGTTATTGCAAACTGGGGAAAGGCAATCTTTGTTATTGAATGGCAGAAAACTTGGCTGAATTGTATTCTGTTGAGTGGAAAGCAGAACTTATAAGCAATGAAAGTGGACATTTAGCTGAGAAGTTTTCCAAGCAAAGTGTTGAAATCTCAGCCAGATTCTTTGTGATGGTTATAGTAAAATGTGAGAGAAAAAAGACAAATCAAAAAAGGAATCGTTAAGCAAAAAGAAGCCAGAAATTGACGATTTAGTAAACTCTTATCCTATCAACTATGCAAAAGATGCTAAAGTGTGCTCTTGAGGGAATACCAAATATGTGGTTGAACAAACTTTGCTCCAGAGAGTAGGTGCATGACTTAAGGATTCAATTAGTCATCTCAGCAGAAGTCAGGAATAGAGATGAATCTGTTCAGAACCATCACATATAATGTCATGAGTTCATTTGGCATCCACAGAAGACTGACAAGGTTTTAGAAACTATTTAGAGTATCGCTGCTAGCCTTGAGTGAAAAGAACAGATATGGGACAAAATAAAAGCAGAATGATTCCAAGGGCAAAATCATGAATGTCAGGCTAGAGAGAATGGGGCGATTACCATGGATGGAGAATGAGGGGTCCCTACTCCAACGGCTACCAGGGAGGGTTCAGAGCGCAGAGAACCAAACCAGAGAGGATTAGTCCTATGCCTTGAAACAATGGAATTCTCCCTGATATATTTCCAATGGCTACCAGGGAGGGTTCAGAGGGCTGAGAATCAAACCAGAGAGGATTAGTCCTATGCCTTGAAACAATGGAATTCTCCCTGATATATTTCCAACTAGCTAGAGGTCAGTAACTTCTTTATTTCATCCAATTTCTCACTTTTTGAATGAGAACATCTATTGTATGCCTATGTCACCATTCTATGTTGAAAGCAAATAACTTGAGTTCTAGTTTCACAGGTTAACAGATAGAAATGTTTGTCCCAGATGAATTATAACCAGAGTCTCATTTATACTTGTTTTAGATCATTTAGATAATTTTGAGACTTCTTGACTTGATGATATTAAGATGAAATTGTGGACTTGCAGTTGGTGCTGAAATGGACTAACAGTTTGCGATTGTTGGGATAGGATAAATTTATATTTCTCGTGGAAAGGATATGAATTTGGGGCAGTCAGATGGTAGACTGCACTGGGTGGAATAACATCCCCTAAAACACATACACTACAAACCTGGGAATGTGACCTTATTTGTAAATAGGGTCTTTGTAGATGTAATCAAGTTAAGATGAGGTCACACTAGATTAGAATAGGCCCCAAATCCATTGACTGGTGTTCTTATAAGAATGCCAGGTAAAGACACAGAGACATAGGTACACAGAGAGTAATGCTATGTGAAGATGCAGGCAGAGATTGAAGTAATATGTGTGAAAACCAAGAAACACCAATGATTGCTGGAAATCTGCAGAAGCTAGCAGAAATCCATGAACAGATTCTTCCTTTGACGCTTCAAAGCAATATGGCCCTCCTGAACCTTGTTTTAAGACTTCTAGCTACCATACTCTAAGAGAATCAATTTCTATTGTTTAAAATTACCTAATTTGTGGTACATTGTTACAGCCACCATAGTATGTTAACCCAGAAGATATGAGAAAAGATAGGACAGAACTTGAGGGATAAACAAGATGATTTTTGCTTGTTCTTTCTTTTCTGTTTACACTATTTGAAGTGACACAGACTTGAAAGTATTTTATACCAATGTGTAGAGATGTTAACCCAGAAGATATGAGAAAAGATAGGACAGAACTTGAGGGATAAACAAGATGATTTTTGCTTGTTCTTGCTTTTCTGTTTACACTATTTGAAGTGACACAGACTTGAAAGTATTTTATACCAATGTGTAGAGTTCAGTTGATTAAATATGTGTCCTTCCAAAAGATCCCCTCATATGGTATGTTATCAAGCACACACACTCTCTTGACAGTTAAACTATGGATGCACTCAGCTCTGTCACTGAGCCTCATTCTTTGGCAACCAATATTCTCCCAAAATTCTTTCCTCTGGTATGATAAAGACTTGGTGAGGAAATCATATTATTCTGTCTTAATCTGCTCATGCTGCTATATGAGTCCCTTAAACAATAAAGATTTATTTTCTACCCTTCTAGGGGACTGGAGATCCAAGGTCAGGTGCCAGCATGATTGGGTTCCAGTGAGGTCTCTTTTCCTGGCTTTCAGATGGCTGCCTTTTCACTGTGTACTAAGAATGGCAGAGACAAAGAGAAAGAGAGTGTGAATGAGATAGAGAGAGAGAGAGAGCACGCATTGGAGTCTCATATTATAGTGCTGTTAATCCTATCATGAGGGCCTCATCATCATAAACTTATCTAAGCTTTATTATTTCTGCGGGTCCCATCTCCAAATGCAATCACATTGGAGTTGGAGCTTCCATACTTGAATTTGTTGGAGGGGAGGTGGGGGAGGCAATTCAATACATATCCTTCTATTATGCCATATTTAAATGTAAAGTCCAACTTCAACCCCTAATTCCTATTCACGTGTGTTTCTACTATAAGATTCAAATATGCATGGACTTATAGAGTATCTGTGTGTAGTTAAGTTTGGATAAAAGTGCATAACTCCTTCATTTATTTACTTTAAATTTAATTACTAGACCCAGTTTGTTTTTTAGTCTGAAAAGAGTCTTGAATTTTGTTTCTCTTTGAACATTATTAATCTTTCCAGTTTGGAGTTATCCCTTCAAAATATGTAAATTAAAAGTTGATAGAACTGAAAGCGTAGATTTGAACAACCTATCATCCAAACTATTCTAATTGAAATGTATAAAGAATTCTAACTACGTAACATACATTTCTCCCCAGTGAACATATAACATGAAGGTAAGACCTTTGAGCTTGAAGACATAGCAACCAAAACTATGCAAACTGAAGCACAGAGGGAAAAAGAAATAAAATGATAAGAGAGTCTTGGGAACCCATGGGAAAATATCAAGTGTCTAATATATTTGTATGAGTCCTTGGAGTGCTAAAATAAAGCAGGGGACAGAAAATGTTATTGAGAAATAAAAGCAATAATTTTGACAAATTTGATTAAAGTTATGAATAAATGATCCAAGGAGCTCTTCAAACACTTACCCAAAAGAACAAAAACAAAACAAAGCAAAAAATCCGAAACAAAAATAAACAAATAAAAAACACACTAAAGCACAGCATGATGTAATTGCTGAATACCAGTGCTGATAAGAAAATATTAATATAACTACACTCAGAGGAAAGAAGAAAAGAAGAATGCTCACTTGTAGTCAGAAAAACCACAAGCCAAAAAATAATGTGACATCAGTTATATTGATTTACCTTTCAAATGTATAAAGACTAGTCATTTTCAAAGAAACAAAAACAGAAAACTTGTTAGCAGAAAAGTTAAATAAATTTTTTGTTTAGGCTGAACAGAAAAAAATACTAAATGGAAACATTAAATGCATTTCTACACAAAGGAATTCTATTTTCTGATACGTTGAATATGTAGGTTAACTTGTTAGCAGAAAAGTTAAATAAATTTTTTGTTTAGGCTGAACAGAAAAAAATACTAAATGCAAACATTAAATGCATTTCTACACAAAGGAATTCTATTTTCTGATACGTTGAATATGTAGGTTAATATAAAGACATGCTTCTTCATTTAAAAAATCCTTTAAAGGGGCCGGCCCGGTGGCGCACTGGATAGTGCGCCACTTGGGAAGCGCAGCGGCGCTCCCACCCGAGGGTTCGGATCCCACATACAGACCGGT